>NC_079505.1:43725793-43914862 GCF_030052815.1 Hevea brasiliensis
GTGATGGAGTGAAAAGTCGTGCCACCACTCTAAAATATTCTGTCCAAATGCGTGATCGCCGAATCGCACCATTGGACCATGCAATCGATCACCGGCCGAGATCGCGAACTTCCGCTCTCTGACCTCGGCATTGGTATTTTCTATATCTCAGTCCTCAGGACCTTAGCGATCTCACTAACCTCTTTTCTGTGCAGGTATGGCGGGTGGTGAGGGTTCTAGGAAGCGGAAGAAGGACAAAGAGATCTTCCGGAAAGTAAAGGAGATGAAGCGTTCGGAACGTCTTCAAACACCCGATCGCGAACACGGGAGATGCAAAGAGGCCCGTCTCAACCTTCAGGTCCGCCGACCATTGAGGCTGTCAGATCTCCTCCTAGATCGGAAGAGCAGCCCCCGCCTATCTCAGTTATTCCAAGCACGGAAAGGGAGCCTTCTCAATCTTCTGGGAGGACCTCTTCTCGTGGCGCTCAGATACTGACCGACTGCTTGAAGAATAACCGGACTGTTAGGGAGAACCCCGATTTTGCCAAAGTCCTGGGATCTACCATCTTCTTTCAAGAGGATCGGGACAGGCTATCCCAGAATGGTCTCGATGATATCTTGACTCGAACCATGAGCTTGAATGTGGAGTGTCTGGTGAACCAGACCATGATTCGGGAAAAGATTCAGCGTCTGGGTAAGGAGGTTGGGAAGAAAAATCAGGAATTGACTTCCCTCCGATCCCAACTCTCATCCGCTCGGGATTATATATCTCAAGTCGAGGGACGGGCGAAGTACCATGAAGACCAGCTGGCCGAAAGGTCTCGTGACCTGGCTGAAAGAGAACGGGCTCTCAGAGAGGTCCAGGCACTTCAGGCCAATGAAGCCGCTCAGGTCGCCCAACTCGTCGAAGAGCTTAAGGAGAAAGACGAGGAGCTTAAGGCGAAAGATGAAGAGATGGTGACAGGGATAGCCGGGGCCTATGTGAATGCTCACAAGGACCTCTTGGCCGAACTCCAAAAGCGCTACCCTGAGGAGGACTTCTCCTGGATGGACGACCTGGCTCCCGGGGGCGATGGTGAAGATAGTGAGGAGGAGGGCGAGGGAGAGAGAGAGAGTGAGCAGAATGTAAATCAGGCTGGGGGTGATCCCCCAGCCGAATAACTTGTACAAATTATGAAATGAAATGGAATATCTCTTTTGTTCAATGAATGGATGTGATTGGAAAATCTTCGAATTTGCCTAAGTATTTAATTGTATGAGCATAGCGAAACATGAACTAAATTCCATTATTAATCTAAGTATAAAAGATCGGAAAGCACAATAAGCATGAGATCGGTGGGGAGAAATGCTGAGCAGGACTTGGTTAAAATTGAAAATTTAACTTGACCACTTAAGATCGGAACCCTCGTTAAACCGAACCCAAACTTTAGCTCTTAATCTTCCAAAAGGAGGTCGGCAATAAAGCTGTAGGAAAAGATCTAGTGCAGTTCATTTTATTTATCAACAGAGATCAGAATATACTTGCGAGTCAGGAAATTCGACAACGGGTTTGAGAGGTCGGTAAATGATTTGAGAGATCGGCGAGGCTTAATGAATATGAGGACTCAGTATTAATTCAATTTTTGTGAGGAGAGATCGGAAATGTGACCGCCTAAAGAGGGATCGGAAACGAGATTAGCTGTTCAAAGAAGAATTTTTATTGATTCTAGGGATCGGCCAAAATATGGTGTCGACAGCTGCCCCTCTTTACATAATTTCTATTAAAGGAAAAATTTCCGTATAGGAATTATGTAAAGATTCAGACTCATATTTTGGACGATTAGGTGTTCGAAATTAGGGAACTAAAGCACACCTAAGTTAATGACCTCGAACATTAAAATCAACTTGGATCTAGAAACCAGAGGTTGATAACAGGTAATGTAAATTGCAGGAATTTAAAATCAACTTAGATCAAGGAACCAGAGGTTGATGGTGGAATTACAGGAAATTAAAATCAACTTAGATCAAGGAACCAGAGGTTGATAGCAGGAAATGTAAATTGCAGAAAATTAAAATCAACTTAGATCAAGGAACCAGAGGTTGATGGTGGAATCGCAGAAAATTAAAATCAACTTAGATCGAGGAACCAGAGGTTGATAACAGAAATGTAAATTGCAGGAATTTAAAATCAACTTAGATCAAGGAACCAGAGGTTGATAGCAGAAATGTAAATTGCAGAAAATTAAAATCAACTTAGATCAAGGAACCAGAGGTTGATGGTGGAATCGCAGAAAATTAAAATCAACTTAGATCAAGGAACCAGAGGTTGATAGCATGAAATGTAAATTGCAGGAATTTAAAATCAACTTAGATCAAGGAACCAGAGGTTGATAGCAGAAATGTAAATTGCAGAAAATTAAAATCAACTTAGATCAAGGAACCAGAGGTTGATAGCAGGTAATTAAAATCAACTTAGATCAAGGAACCAGAGGTTGATAGCAGAAATGTAAATTGCAGGAATTTAAAATCAACTTAGATCAAGGAACCAGAGGTTGATGACAGGAAATGTAAAATTGCATGAAATTAAAATCAACTTAGATCAAGGAACCAGAGGTTGATAGCATGAAATTAAAATTGCATGAAATTAAAATCAACTTAGATCAAGGAACCAGAGGTTGATAACAGAAATGTAAATTGTATGAAATTAAAATCAACTTAGATCAAGGAACCAGAGGTTGATGGTGGAATTTAAATTGCAGGAAATTAAAATCAACTTACAAGGCAAGTCTAACCTTGACACATGAAGTTCTTTCCGTGTACGTAGTTAACAAGATACAGAAAGTAGATGATTAACGGAGAAGAAGTTGCAAGACTTGACCTATAACCCCATTTTCTTCAAATGCCCTCTTACGCTCCGATTTTCTTCTTATTCCATGGGAAGCCTCTGGTTTTCACTTTCTTTAGTCCATTTAACGAAGCCCTTCCTTTTTTTTTACCTATATTTTTTTTTTATTTATTTATTTTTTTTTTATTTTTTTTTTTTGGCGGCTATTCCCTGCAAATCTCATAGTAAAGTACGTGAGGTTATCATTTTCAAATTCAGATCTTATGGCAAAAATTTTAACTAATCAATAGCGCATTAAACAAAGAGAAAGGATAATAAAAAAATGAGTAAGCAGGAAAAACAAAAGCAGAACGAATGAAGTATAACTTTATCATGGCTTTAGGAAAAATAGACTTTCAAAGGAAAAGGAAAGGTACAAGGATAGATCTCATATATTCCTTTTAGTTGGTTTTGAAGTCTTTTAAGCGCCATATTCCAAGTTCTCAGAAGTCCCTTCTTGTGACGGTTGCCTCTCTATCCGCGGTTTCATGCCCCTTCCTTATTCCTCCGTTTGGTTCTTGGGACGCCCTTTTGGTTTTCACCCCAAGAAGGTTTTTTTTTTTTTTTTTTTTTTTTTTTTTAGGGCGCCCTTCGGGTTTTCATCCCTTCTCCTTTTTATGCATAGTATCTCTTGACAGGTGTCGGCATTCACAGAGTCTCGAATTCTTCACCGTCCATGTGGGTCAAGATCAAGGCTCCTCCAAGAACGCCTTTTTAACCACATAGGTCCCTCGTAGGTTGGTGACCATTTGCCGGGGATCGTTTTGGTTCGGTAGTACTTTCTTTAGCACTAAGTCACCGGTAGGAATTCCAAGGCGTGCGTTTTTATCAAATGCTCGCCATTCTCCTCGATATAATTGCGTGACATGTCGCTGTTAACCTTTTCTCATCCGGAAGTTTAAGCGATCCAACCTTGATGGATCCATTACGACTCACCAATTCTGATTCCTTGAATTCTTAGGAAGGAATTTCAACCTCAACAGTATCGCTTCCATCCGTAGACGGTGAGTGCGGAGTTGCCCGATTGAGGTTCTTATGGAAGTCCGGTATGCATGAAGAGCATAGGGGAGCATGTCATGCCAATCCCTATATGTGACCGTCATTTTCCGGATTATCCTTTTTAGATTTTTGTTCGCAGCTTCCACCGCTCCATTCATCTGGGGACGGTATGGGGAGGAATTGAGATGTTGGATTTTGTATTGATCACACAGCTTTTGAATCTTCGGACCGTTCAGGTTCTTGGCGTTATCAGTGACAATTTCATTCGGGAGACCATGTCGGCATATGATATTGTTTCTGAAGAATTTGAGAAACGTGTTCTGCGTGATGTGAGCATATGATGTCGCCTCGACCCACTTGGAGAAATAGTCGATGGCTACAAGGATGAATCTGTGCCCATTGGATGCTTTGGGATTGATGGGACCAATCACATCCATGCCCCACATTGCAAAAGGCCATGGTGAGACGAGATTGAGCGACTTGTGAGGTGGCACATTTATCGGATCTGCATAAATCGACACTTGTGGCACTTAGGAAATACTCGATGCAATCCTTTTCCATTGTGGTCCAAAAGTACCCGTCGCGCATGATTTGCTTGGCCATCATGTATCCATTGGCGTGAGTTGCACAATTTCCCTCATGAGTTTCAAAAAGGATTCTCTTTGCCTCCTTTGCATCCACACATCTCAATAATTCACCGTTGGAGCTTCTTTTGTATAAGGTTTCCCCACTGGGAAAATACCCCAATGCTAACCTCCGAATCATTTTCTTTTCATTTTTGCTTGCCCTGAAGGAATTCTCGGTTCTACTTGAGACCAGATGTCGTGATACCAAGGCTTTCCATCGAGCTCTTCTTCAATCATGAAGCAATAGGTGGCTCATCCCTTACTTTAATCTTCAACGTCTCAAACGTCGCCCTTCTTCGATTTGAGCCATATGACTAGAGTAGCTAAGGCGTCAAGAATTGATTCTTGTCTCTACTCGGATGAGTGAAAGAGATTTCTTGAATTCCCGATCATCTCCGATAAGTATTTACGGGGGATTAACTTGGGATCCTTGGTTTGCCATTCTCCCTTGACACGATAAATTATCGAGCCGAGTCTCCATACACCTCCAACTTTTTGATTTTCATCTCTATAGCAGCATGTAGACCCATTACACAAGCTTCATATTCGGCGACATTGTTGGTGCAGTCAAATCCCAACTTAGCGCCTATTGGGAAGTGCTTTCCTTGCAGGGATACTAGTACTCAATTCCATTCCGGATAAATTATTGCCTGTCAAAATACATTTCCCACACATCGAGTGACCCTCTTCTTCGTAGTCTACTTCATTAATATGTTCGGGGAACTCAAAATCGAGCTTCATAATCCGGGATAGGGTTTTCCGCTAGGAGGTCACAATTACGCTACCTTTACCGCTTCCGGTCATGTAGACTATATCATCTTGGGAGAGTATAACTGCCACTTGGCTATCCTTCTCGGCATGAATGGGCTTTCGAATACATATCCGATAGGATCCATCCGAGATAAGCCATGTCTTGTGATTCAACATGTAGTGCTTGAGGCGATTTCTTTGTCGAGCTAACGCGACAAGTCTTTTCTAAGAAAGAGTACCTTGACTCACAATCATTGAACTTCTTGCTCGTAGTAAATGGCCCTCTTTTCGGCCGGTATCATCATGTTGTCCCAAAACACATCCCATAGAGCTCTGTTGGACTGCCATGTACAGGATCAGAGGCCTGCCTACCATAGGCGGGACCAATACTGGTGGGTTTGACAAATACTGTTTGATTGTCTCGAAAGCCTTTTGACAATCCGAATTCCATTGGGTAGGATTGTTCTTCCGAGTAGTTCAAAATAGGCTCGGCTTTGGCGGTGAGATTAGAAATAAATCTTGAAATGTAGTTCAACTTTCCTAGAAAGCTGCACCTCCCTTTCTGCTTTTGGGGACGGCATTTCTTGAATAGCTCGAACTTTGTCCGATCCACTTCTATCCCTTTCTCGCTTACTATGAATCCCAATAGTTTTCCGACCTAGCTCAAGATGCATTTAGCGGGTTCACTTCAACTTGTATTTCTGAGCCTTCGAGCACCCTCCTCATCACTGAACGTGGCTCTCTTCTCCTGGATTTAATGATCATATCATCCACATATACCTCCACTTCTTTATGCATCATATCGTGGAATAATGTGACCATTCTTGCTGGTAAGAAGCCGGCATTCTTCAACTCGAAGGGCATGACCCGATAGCAAAATACTCCCCATTGGGTGATGAAAGCAGTTTTATCCGTGTCTTCCTTGTCCATCGGAATCTGATTGGACCCTGATGCCCCATCAATACACGAACACCTACCTACTCCCGCATTGTCAACTAACACATCAATGTGAGGGAGAGGGAAATCATCTTTCAAACTTGCTTTATTAAGGTCCCTGTAGTCAACACACACCCTGACTCTCCCGTCTTTCTTCATTACTGGGACGACATTAGCCACCCATTGGGGATATTTGACTACTTCCAAGAATCCGTCATATCGCTTTCTTGACTTCATCCGAACCTTGAGCGGTGTGTGGATTCATTCTCCTCGATTTCACCAGGGATCGTTCCTGGAATTAAAGGAATCTTGTGCGTCACTATCTGAGGGTCCAAACCGACCATATCGTCATAGCTCCATGAAAATACGTCGAGAAATTCCTTAAGCAGACCGATCATATCTCCCAATTCCTCACTCTCCACTATCTTAAGTTCCCTTTTTACTTCTTCCGAACCTAAGTTTATTGTGCGCGTTTCATCTTCACAAGGCACGAGGGAGGGTTCATCTTTTTCATTGCTTTCTTCTGTAAGGTCTTCCTCAGAATTACTTGAAGTAATGGCAGTTATGGGGATTTCAAAATTAACCAGAGGAATTTCTGAGTCTATTGGATTATTAGGTGTTAATTGATGAATGGTCCTGAATGAATAAAGAATAGAACATGTTATAAGGATGGAATTAAAAAGGAAAGAGAGTATTGGATTTAAAATGCGCTATCAATTCATTAATATTAATGCCATAAGAAAAGGTCCATTTACAGTATTACACTTGTCACCATGGACAAAATGATCAAGTGTAGATAACCAGAGGTACTTTACTCGAAATTGAGTACAGGGATGTCCTCTGCTGTCCAGTTGCCCAGTTCTTGCTCCTCAGCCATGGTAAAAATTTCCTCAAAGTGAGGAATTAGCTCGTCTACCCTTGGTGCCAACCTCTCTTCATCTGGCTCTATCACATTTACTCCATTACCCGCATTATGGTTGGGCAATGGGTTTGAGGTAACATTGGGGAGGGAACCATTTCCCTCGATCTTCAACCACCCGTTCCGGATTAGAGCGTGCACTCTCCCTCTGAGTGCCCCGCAGTTGTCAGTTGAATGCCCTTGTGCTCCTCCATGATACTCACAACGGGCAGTGGCATCATACCACCTGGGATATGGTGGCTGGATTGGGTCTAAAGGGACTGGTACGATTTGGTTTATACCGACAAGGTATCGGTATATTTCACTGAGAGGGAGGGGAAGGGGTGGATCAGGATTCCTTGGAGGTCTTGGGTTATTTTGTGGTGGTCGTGGTTGAGCTGGAGGAGGAGGTGGTCTTGGTTGGAAATTGGCAGGTGGGGCGTATTGTGGGCGTGGTTGTGAATAATTAGGGAACGGGGGGGGGATGTTTGCGATAGTTGGGCCATGAGAGGGAGGATAGGGCCGGTAGTTATTTTGGGGGAATTGGGGAAAATTATTCTGTCGAGTGATGGAATGCACATCACTCTCCTTTTTCTTGCCAAAATTGGCAGTCTTTTTCACAGGATTCTCAGTCAACTCCTGTAGCCTTCCTATTCTCAGATTAGCTTCAATTCTCTCACCGCTTGGATGATATCCGAGAAAGCGTTGGAGCTATTTCCAATCATCGAGTTGAAGTAGGGAGCTTTCAATGTTTCAATGAATAGGAGCAGAGTTCATTGTCGATCCAGGAGGATATACTTGCAGCCTTCTCCCTCCATCGTTGGGCATACCGCTTAAAACCTTCCGGTCTTCTGTACTGTGTTCAGAGGTCCCTCCTTGTGGGTGCTGCATCACAATTGAATTTGTACTGCTTAAGAAAAGTATCGGCCAAGTCCTTCCAGGAGTGCAGCTTGCTCCTGTCCAATTGTATGCACCATCTCAGAGCTGCTCCGGAGAGGCTCTCGTGAAAGAAGTGAATGAGAAGTCTATCGTCTTACATTAAAGCGGACATTTTGGCAATGTAGGTTGCAGGTGGATGCGAGGATCTCAGTATTCGGTGTACTTGTTGAAATCCGGAACCTTGAATTTGGGTGGTACCACCACATCTGGCACCAATCTCAGTGACGACACATCAACTGAGCCATACATGTTCAAACCTTCTATTGCTCTCAATCTTTCTTCTAGGGCAGATAGTTTCTCGTTTTCTCTCGCCCTATGTTCTCCTTCCACCGCATGATACGCTCCTCCAACCGGGAGCTGAGGGGTGGAGTAAACTGGAGGGATCGGGATTGAATGGTGAGGCTCGGCATTTGAGACGGCCGGGTAATAGGAAAAAGGTGGGTCATTATTTATGGTCACCGGATTGACAGTGATTGTCGGGTCAGGAATGGGATAATGAAAGGTAAAAGAGGTTGAAGCTTCGAGGATCATTTGTTGTAGGAGGCGGAGGAGGTAATGGTGGGCTAGGTTACAAGCGGGTTTGCTCTGAGACATTTCCTTCATTAGTCTCATAATTTCAGAAAGCTGATCCTTCAACTCGGAGACCTGTCCTTGTAGGTTCTGTACTTGCTCCTGATTTTCCATTATCTTCCTCGTTCGAGATCTTGTTAAGTACACTCGCTTGGGTTGGATCGTGTGCTTGGTCAGACTTGCCTTGTTTGAATCAATATTGATTTCCTGTGAAAGATAAAAAAATTTAAATGAATTTGAGTTTTGCAAAGAAACTAAAAGCCCTTGTCTGGACGAAGGATACAGTGGCGTTTGAGAGCCAGGTTGGAATCTACAAAAGAATAATCGCCTCAGCTTTATCATGGCATCGTTCGATAGTCTGACCGTGAATGACGGGATTGAATGCGCATTTATGATACCTGTCCATATAGCGCATTTCAATTTTTCACATAACCCTAGCGAGGGAGTTCCTACGGGAGTCATACTATTCATTCACAAATTTTGCTAAACAATGGTCCAAAAATCACTTCATTAACTGAGTAATTTGTACATCGTATCTTTTACATTGGCCTAGGCTCTGGAAGATTCTTTATAATAAGATGACATTTTCTGAGATACTCATATAACCTTTCTTCTTGCTTGGCAGGGTCGAACACTTTCAGAGCATACTCGGATCTGTGTAATAGTTCCTTTTTTCCCTGTGCTATCATCTTCTCCAACTGGTCCACATTTTCTTTCAGTCCTTGATAGAGGGCAGCTTGTTTCTCTTTCTCTTTCCTTTCTTTAGCACATTCTCTCAAGATGTCGTTGATGAGGAGTGCCTGTTCTTTTAATTCAAGCTTCTTCTTCTTGTTTTCCTGTTTATACTCTTCAACGAGTACTTCTTGGTACTTCATCCTTTCCTGAAGCTTACTATTCTGCCCTTTCATCTCTTTGACCTCAGCTTGGAGAGAATTTCTTTCTTTTTCCCACTGTACCTCTTGCTCTTCGAACCCTATCCTTTCGGCCCTTGCCTCTTCCTTGAGCTTTCTTACCCTTCTCTTAAGTTTCTGCTGTTGGTCCTCCAATTGTTTCATTCGTTCTTGCAGCTGTGAGTTTTCGGTATTTGCCTTTTGTAGCGAGTCAACCAGGCGATTATCAGCTTCCTCTAATAGGGCGTCTTGGCGAGGGTTGTCGTCCTTGAATTCTATGGTAGAGCATTCTTGGTCCCTATCAGCTCTCCATTTAAGGTAATCCCCGGAGGCACTCGGGCCTTTGGGTGATCTTTCCATTAGAGTGATGTTTTCCCAGGACTTGCGAGCCATTTTCAACCCTTCTTCTTCCTTGAGCTCATGGTAGAAGTGACCTTGGTGGTATTCTTTGATGTTGATCATGGACTGTGTTGAGCCAAACTGCCTCATTACCAGTGCTGGAGTGTAACTTGTATACCCGGTTATTCCAATTAGGGACACCGACTGAATACCTCCTGTACCAATCAAGACGGGTTGGCTTGACGTCCACAGCTTCCTCCAACAGTAATCATGGCTATTGAAACTCAGAATCCGTTCCCGCCACTGTTTTTCATTCTTCGAACTGATCACTAACCAGATAATCTTCTCTATGGTAGGCTGGTCAAGGTACGAAGTCAATCCTTTTGTCTCCACAGGACACATGTGACTGATAGTCGAGGTATAATAACCGAGAGCAACACTTAATGGACCCTTTCCCTGTTGTGCGCAGTAAGTTAGGGTTAACAAGGTTTCGCAAGGATTGCTGGTATCGGATTGATCCTCGCTTTCTCTTGTCCAAAATACCTCCTTTGCATCGCTAGTGATGATCCCCAATGGCCCCGGAGCAGGATCGGACCATAGATTCCCAAGGCGAGTGCTACGGAAGCTTGATCCCATTGTTTCTCTTGGAGGTGATGATCTAACCGCTTCAAGGTACGTCCAATGCCATCCATGCGTGTTCCCTTTGGTATGCTTTCTCCGACTTCACTTCTTACGGGGAGAACCCAACATATGTGCCAACCGTTTCAGTGCGCCTATGCTCGAGGTGTAAGTAGATCCGATTACGCAATGAGTATGGGATCCCCAGAATGCTCGATATTCCTCCATAGCGGGGCCGTATCAATGTCATTGAAAGAGAACACTGCACTTAGGATTCCAAACCGTCAACATGGCTTTTAATGCAGGATTTGGACCTTGACTTGCATTAAGGTTGCAATCCTTCCGTACTTCTCTTTAAACTGTACCTTGACCTGGTCGGGAAGCAACCTCCATCTATTAGACAGACCCTCGAGGTTGTTCACTTTGACCTCTATTTTGTCCAGATCTAGCGAAGGTAGCGAGCTAACAGGTGCCTCGGAAGCATCATTTTGCGAGGCCGGACTATGAACCGATTCGACCAAAGTTTAGCATTACGAGCCTTTTCTCACGATCGACTCGAGGATGCCATGATAAAAATGATGCCTATCCTTTTACAGACCCTTGGTTTGGTAACGCCTGCGGGAGAATTTGTTAGTAAGACAAATTAGGGTAATTTTGAATCATACTGTTGACAGGGTGACACGTACACATTCATCAAAGTAGGAAAATGTGTAGATGTTTCAGTAGAATTCAAGATTACCCTCACAAAATAAACGAAAGGAAATCAAAGCAGAGCAAGGTAAGAGTAAACATGTCCCTTTTTGTCCTACAACAGGGAGACTCCTGATACCGGATAAGCGCTACCTATTTGGGATAGTTCTATCTTATAAGGTAGTTTACTATGGCTTTCAACTATCGTGACGGTTTAGCTCAGGATCTAATTTTTCTAATAGCCACAGGTTCCCAAATTGCCCCTACTGTAAACAGTAGAGCCCCATTCTACCCCCATGATATTGTCGGGAAAATTCCACGGGTATCACGGTAAATAGAACAAGTTTCAATTTGAGCAGAAGCCTTCACGGATACTAACGGGGTAAAACCCACGGGTACCGCTACATGACCCCCTCCTACTTTCCTAAAAGGGTAAGAAAGCCCGGGTTAGGACCATAGTGTGTGAGGACATTGTGTAAGTGTTCAGTGTGTGAAGGGACACTTTTACCTCTTCCCAATTCAGGGGATTTTATTTTTCCATTTTTTCTTTTTTTTTTTCCTTTTTCCTTGAAATGAAGAGCACTGTAGGAGATAGAACAGGCAAAACAAAATAGTTAGTAGCAATAATAATTAGCATATGAGACATCGCCGAGTGAGCCCCTCTAAATATAATTTGATCGGACAAAAATTAAGCCTACTTTTGGACCTCCAGAATGGGGTTGGGTCAATAGTCCCAGTGAGTCGCCAAGTCGTCGCAATGGGATTTTGCGGTCGCTGACGATCACTCACGAAGTGGGAAAGAGTGAGGAGTCGCCACCTTAGTTGTGAGGGAAACTAAAGAAAACCATTTGAGAAGTTTAATTAAAATTGAAACCACTTCAAAACAGAGATTCTAGGTTCGGGGTCCGTATACGGGTGGGGAAAGTGTTAGGCACCCCACCTCGTCCCTTAATAAGGGTAAGTAGATTTAATTCAAGTCCTTTACAAATTAGTTAGAGGGGCTTAGGCGGCAATGTTAATCCTTTTGGTGGAAGGAATGTTTGATTTTTCACTAAATTTGGATCACCCAGATACATAAGTAAATGAGACAACCTTAGTGAACGGGTGTGAGAATCGGATAAGAACTCTCCTCCGATCTTTTAAGTTGTTCATTAAAATTTTGAGGGGAGACTGGATAAGAACCCTCCTCCGGTCTCTTTTAAGTTATTTATTTGAAGTTTTGAGGATGAGACCGATAAGAACTCTCCTCCGATCTCTTTTAGATGTTTATTAAAAGTTGAGGTTGAGACCAGATAAGAACTCTCCTCCGATCCCTATTTAATGTTTATTAAAATTTTGAAGGGAGACCGGATAAGAATCCTCCTCCGATCTCTTTTAAGTTATTTATTAAAATTTTGAGAGGAGACCGATAAGAACCCTCCTCCGATCTCCTTTATAGTTATTCGTTAATGTTTTGAGTTGAGACCGGATAAGAACTCTCTTCCGATCCCTACTTAATGTTTATCAAAATTTTGAAGGGAGACCGGATAAGAACCCTCCTCCGATCTCCTTTAAGAGTTGACTTAAAACTTTTAGGCAAGGATAAGATAAGGACTCTTCCGACCCCTTCTATTTTGATGAGACTCGGACAAAGACTTTTCCGACCTTTAAAAATTTAACCACGACTACGGTCTTAAGAACCTAAAACTAAGAATTCGACCTTCAAAAATGCCGGGATAAGGTTTATGGATATCCTATGGCTGAGCGGGAACACTAGACTTGATTCATCGACCTTTTCATGTAGTCATTTTACCAATATCTATTAATGACCGATCCACTCTGTCGTTTACTTTGGTCTTATTCCATTTCATGACATCTTTGTCGAATTGTTTACGTCGGCCTAATAGTTCGGCTATCTTCTGACGTGTTATTCAGGTCCTCTTTTAAAGGAGACCTCTAAGTTGCAGCTACCTACGTTTACCCAACCATTTACATACTACAAAGAGTTAGAAAACTGGTTTTCAGAAATGACGGAGATCAATAAAATGAACTGATCACTAAAAAAAAATGATTTGAGAGTGACTTTCTTTGGGATTGCTTGTGCAGAAATGGTCTAGATGTAAGAAGAACAAGTAAAATGCGGGAAATAAACGTAGACGCTTAATAAAACAGTAACATGAACTCTTATAACAATATTTTCTCTTGGGTTCTCTTGTACAAAATAACCTTGAAGAAAGTTGCAGATATATGAAGAACAAAGGAAGTGCAGGAAACAAACGTAAATGAGTGTGAACTCTTACCGTGAGGAGCCAAATATATTGAAATAAGCTGAAGTGGTAAATAGTGATGAAGATGGCGGATTGATCAGCCTGAGAGTTGATGTGTGTCGTGATACCGAGAGTTTCTTTAGATAAAATGTAACCGTGTAAGAACCAGTTGAAAGGCCTTTGAGCTTGAACAGAGGAAAGGAAAGCAGATGATGAGAGTATGACCAGATAATGAACGAACTGAAATGTAGAGTTCCAATATTCAAAATCTTTTCAAGAAAACACTCAAAAACTAGTTTCAAAAGTCTTTTTAATCACTACAAAACAGCAGAGTAACAAATCGAATGAAGTTTGAGTTCCTCCACGATAATAGCGACCTCTTGCCTATATTTTTTGTCCGTCCTTGAGCTTTTTCATGCAGTATTTATAGGAATCGTGCTCCCCATGAAGGGTCGAGATTCATTTTGAGGAGATGGAGGGTCAGGATTTTGAAGTACATGATCGGATGTTCAGAATTAAAGAGAATCAAAACGAATGGTGAGATCGCTTCTCAAAGTATTTGTCCTTTTCCTCTTTTAATCAGACGGTCTTGAATCCTCTTGTCCGAACGACCGAGGGTGAGTGAAAACGCTGGTATTGTCGTCTTCTCTTTTGATCCAAGGGTTCGGATTCATCCTTACAAGTGAGATCAACGGAGATTGGGATGTACAGGATGTCATGACATACCGCACTGTCAAAGATTGCGGCGATTCTTAGGCGTGCGGTGGAGATCTCGTGCAACGCTTTAACTATCTCGGCTCTGATTCTCGACGGCGGTTATTGGGATTTGTCTTATTCTTTTGTCTTCCGATCCCTCCCCTAGCTCCTATTCCGATCTCTCATACTGATCTCTTATCTCCCGATCTCTATTATCCCTTAATCAGTCTGGATTCGGTCCAAGCATTAATTGCGTCTCGATTCTCGAAGCGCCCGCTTCGTTTTCCGCTCAGCAATAAATGCTCATTTTCCCCTATATATACTCCTGTCGACAGAGACATTTCTTCATCTGATTTTTTTCTCTTCCTTTCTTGCTTTCCCTGTTCTAGCTGCTCCGGCGGTTGCTCAGGCCATGATTGTGGTTTTTGATCTTTTTCCGATGGACTTCCTTTCTCACCGACTGAAAATTTACGATCCCGGTGATTGGATGACCCTAATTGACGATGGTGAGAGAACTGGATTTGATCAATCTGTATTGCGGACCTCGGTTGTACCGATCTCGAGTCGCTCAACTGAGTTCATTCGGCTTCTCATCACATTGAGTGTTCCGACAGCGATTCTGATCCACATTGGGTGTTCCGACAGCGGATGAAGCATCCGGTCGGCAATATCCTTGGGATCAGTTATAAACTGATCCTTAGAACACCTGGGAGTATCCTTGGGATAAGTTATAAACTGATCCTTAGATCTCCTGGGAGTATCCTTGGGATCAGTTGTAAACCGATCCTTAGATCGGCCTTTTGATATAGTCAGATCTCCAATGTATTCCGATCCTTAGAGATCGCCCAAATGATGTAGTCTGTCAATGTAATCAGATCTCTAGAGATCACCCAAATGATGTAGTTAGTCCTTTATTGTAATCCGATCCCTAGAGATCGCCCAAATGATGTAATCCGATCTTTTTGGAAATAAAAGTCTTGTTTCTCCAATTATTATCTTATTGATTATTTTCTGATCTCTGATATATTTGTCCGATCTGATTCTTTACCTGAATGACCCTTAACTGATCCTTTATTCAAAATGTTTAACCCATTATGCCGATCTCTAATTAACCGATCTCAGAACGTTCGATTATTTGAGAGAAGTGTCAGAACAGCTGTCGAGTCTCACCAATCGATGCGCCGCCTAGAACCTCGCGAGCATTAAATGCTCGGACTAGTATAAATAGGGGAGGGTTAGCCAGTTGTTCTCTCATTCCATTTTCAATCCTCGCTCACAACTTCAAGTTCTCTCATTTTCTCAGTTTCTCCGACGATCGGACTTCTAAGGGCTTTAATCCTTTTTTAGTTTAAGTTATTTGTTTTTCTTGAAAATGAGCGTGCAGAAGGTCGAGAGCGGCGAGCCCTCCTTCCATTCAGTTCTCATGGTCATCGTCCGATGAAGAAGAGGCGATCGGGCCCGTGCAACCTAAACCCCTAGGGTCTCTCGCCAGTGCCTGGTCGGGTCATACCGTCAAGGCTTGCACCACCTTCAAGGAGAGAGACCCTTTCTATAGACGAGCTTCCATCGGTTCTTCGGAATCCGATCTGCAATCGTTGTTCAAGAATACAACATTTGTCCCGATTCATATGAGTGATCAAGTGCCATGGCGATCTTCGTGTCGATCATTCTTTTGAAGAGGATGACATGGTCATGGTGTACGAAGAACGATTAAAGGCCGGTCCGAGGTTCCTCTAGCCGATTTCTATAAGGAGGTCCTAAAATTTCACCGAATATCCATTGTTCAAATCCACCTAACTCGTGGCGGATCTTGGTTGCTTTCCGAGGTCTATGCCGAGCTAAGGGAATCAGACCTACGGCTAAGGTGTTCGCCGAGCTACACGCACTAACTCGTAGAAAGGATGGCGAACACTGGTTCTTTCAGCGAAGCCTCGTTGCGGACTCTTTTCCGATCGCCTCATCCCTTAAGAATTGGAAGAACCGGTTCTTCATTCCGAGGAGTAAAGATCCGAGCCGCTTTGAGGACTTTCCTCGTAGGCTGGTGGTACCAAGGGCCTCGCTCAAGCACTTTACCCCGAGTCAAGAGGAAAGCTTGATAGTGATGGAGTGAAAAGTCGTGCCACCACTCTAAAATATTCTGTCCAAATGCGTGGATCGCCGAATCGCACCATTGGACCATGCAATGATCACCGAGATCGCGAACTTCCGCTCTCTGACCTCGGCATTGGTATTTTCTATATCTCAGTCCTCAGGACCTTAGCGATCTCACTAACCTCTTTTCTGTGCAGGTATGGCGGGTGGTGAGGGTTCTAGGAAGCGGAAGAAGGACAAAGAGATCTTCCGGAAAGTAAAGGAGATGAAGCGTTCGGAACATCTTCAAACACCCGGTCGCGAACACAGGGAGATGCAAAGAGACCGTCTCAACCTTCGGTCCGCCGACCATTGAGGCTGTCAGATCTCCTCCTAGATCGGAAGAACAGCCCCCGCCTATCTCAGTTATTCCAAGCACGGAAAGGGAGCCTTCTCAATCTTCTGGGAGGACCTCTTCTCGTGGCGCTCAGATACTAACCGACTGCTTGAAGAATAACCGGACTGTTAGGGAGAACCCCGATTTTGCCAAAGTCCTGGGATCTACCATCTTCTTTCAAGAGGATCGGGACAGGCTATCCCAGAATGGTCTCGATGATATCTTGACTCGAACCATGAGCTTGAATGTGGAGTGTCCGTGAACCGGACCATGATTCGAAAAGATTCGTCTGCAGGTAAGGAGGTTGGGAAGAAAAATCAGAATTGACTTCCTCCGATCCCAACTCTCATCCGCCGGATTATATATCTCAAGTCGAGGGACGGGCGAAGTACCATGAAGACCGGTGGCCGAAAGGTCTCGTGACCTGGCTGAAAGAGAACGGGCTCTCAGAGAGGTCCAGGCACTTCAGGCCAATGAAGCCGCTCAGGTCGCCCAACTCGTCGAAGAGCTTAAGGAGAAAGACGAGGAGCTTAAGGCGAAAGATGAAGAGATGGTGACAGGGATAGCCGGGGCCTATGTGAATGCTCACAAGGACCTCTTGGCCGAACTCCAAAAGCGCTACCCTGAGGAGGACTTCTCCTGGATGGACGACCTGGCTCCCGGGGGCGATGGTGAAGATAGTGAGGAGGAGGGCGAGGGAGAGAGAGTGAGCGAGAATGTAAATCAGTGGGGTGATCCCACGAATAACTTGTACAAATTATGAAATGAAATGGAATATCTCTTTTGTTCAATGAATGGATGTGATTGGAAAATCTTCGAATTTGCCTAAGTATTTAATTGTATGAGCATAGCGAAACATGAACTAAATTCCATTATTAATCTAAGTATAAAAGATCGGAAAGCACAATAAGCATGAGATCGGTGGGGGAGAAATGCTGAACGGGACTTGGTTAAAATTGAAAATTTAACTTGAACACTTAAGATCGGAACCCTCGTTAAACCGAACCCAAACTTTAGCTCTTAATCTTCCGAAAAGGAGGTCGGCAATAAAACTGTTAGGAAAAGATCTAGTGCCAGTTCATTTTATTTATCAACAGAGATCAGAAATATACTTGACAGGTCCGGAAATTCGACAACGGGTTTGAGAGGTCGGTAAATGATTTGAGAGATCGGCGAGGCTTAATGAATATGAGGACTCAGTATTAATTCAATTTTTGTGAGGAGAGATCGGAAATGTGACCGCCTAAAGAGGGATCGGAAACGAGATTAGCTGTTCAAAGAAGAATTTTTATTGATTCTAGGGATCGGCCAAAATATGGTGTCGACAACCACAATTCAACATTAATATTCCATAAACCAAACATGAAATAATATTTTTATGGTTCACCATTCAAGCTGCCGATTCATACATCACACTCCATTAATTTCCAAGCTTCCAAATTCAAGTACATATTCACAATATACTAAGTATACATCACCCAATTTATTCCTACACATATAAACACAGAATCAACCCTTTAATCTACCATTTACAAGCAAGAATAAACTGTCCTTAAGGAGTTTCCATGGCTGCCAAAAATACACCTCTCCCTTTAAACATCAAACCTCAAAAATCTCTCCATAATTCAAGTACCCATAACATTCTTACTAACTTTAAGAAAGCAATAACCAAAAACACAAACTTACCACTTTGAAAACTCTTCAAAACCTCTCCAAAACTTGGTCTTCTTGTTGCCTATCTACTGCCTAGGGTGTATGGACAATCTTTAATGAAGGAAAGTGCCAAGAAAGGAGCTTGAATCTCATATGCATGGAGCTTCCAAGTCATGCGGCAATGGAGGTTTGTTGGGAGAAAATTTCTGTTGGTTCTAAGGTTGAAGATGAAGTTGAATCTGCTGTCCAAATTGATGAATAAGTGGTCCACTTTGGTGGGTGAGTGGAGCACTAAGGGTTGTTTAATATTAGTTTATTCATAAGTTTCATTTTTCCACATTTAACTCCCCATTTTTGCTATTTACATTAGGTACCACTAATTTAATTTTTTATTATATTTTCAAGTGTAATATCATGTATTTTTAATGGACATTTAGGTCAAAAGACAACTCGGGGTGTCAAATGACCACAATGCCCCTGTTCGGGTTGCATTTCCGATTTTTCGGTAACTTCGGGTTTTGTCCGTTTTTCGATTTCTCACTTTTCTTTGTACTAATTAATTAATTTTTCTTTGATATTTCTAATGGTATTTATACTTCAATAGGTGTCTATTTAAGTGCTAAAAATATTTTTCAGGGTTCCCTGTAGTCCAAGGCTAGTCAAACGGTCCACGCCGTGACTTCTCGGTGCGGTCATTCATCGCTAGGGTTCTCGGCTCGCTTAACTTGGTTACATTTCTTTGCTGTTATTTTTCATTTATTTTTCTTGTATTTTCTTTTCTTGTATTTTATTATTTTATGTCTCCTCACTCATATTGAAGTGCAATTCTAGGCATCCTAGCTGTTCGGACAACACTGATCACAGGAATAGTAGAACGCACTACCGAACATAGGGGTGCTACAATTATTAAGTTTTATTCTTAGAGATAGTTTAAATTAGTACTAAAACACTTCAAATTATGTGTTTCAATTAGCAAAGACTCAGGGAAAGGGAAGCAAACACTGAGTCAGGGCCAAGAGACAATTATCAGAGGTTTGTGCACAACAATTATTTCTTTTGAATTTTCAATTGAAATAAATTATGACTATTTGTATATTATTGTTTTAAATTGTGAAAATTTGTTTGAATGATATTTGATAGATACTTATTGATTGAAAAGCATTGTAAATGGTTTGAAACCACAACTATCATGTATATTGATTGAATTCCTCACTAGCTTGTCTGGTGGGATGAATTGAATTCCCTCTCTGGCTAAAGTGTTGACATGTGTGCCTGTTGAGGATGAATAGAATGAGTACCCATATTATTGCTAGCTAGCTATGTTATTCCTCACTAGCCATCGGCTTTTGGGATGAATTGAACTTTGGCAACATAATTAAGCTGTGTGTGTGTGATTTATTAATATTTATTGTGATATTGTGAAATGGAGTTTAAATTCTTTATGACATTCACTGTCTTTGAATTTAACTATGATTTTAAGTATCCACTATTTATATGACTTATGATTTGTGATTTTAAGTTGTATTTGGTTAATGTTGTGCACCATTGAGACATTGGCTCAGCGATAGCTTTTCATTGCTGTCGCAGGTAAACAGACTGACAGGACAGCAGACTAAGCTGCTAGTACTACACTGAGAGATCATCCGGTATTTGAGTATACCATATTTTGCATTTTATATTATAATGTATATACACTGTATGTATATAGTGTTCTTGGTTTAGAGCGGTTGTAAATTAAAATTGTACATTGAAGTTGTAAAATAAATTGTAAATTATTTTGGTTTGTAAATATTATGATATATTTCTTTTATCTCAGCCTTTGAAAACACCGAAAAATTATTGTGGATTTGAGTTGACAAATGTTGAGAAACATATTGTGTTGATTAAATGTTAGAGTTTGAGATTGAGAAATATATTTGAAGTGCTTTTTACAGATTTTTGAAGAACTGTTTTATTCAAAATATAGATGGCACTCCGCCAAAATTTTTATAGAAATTACTAATAATTCAAATGTGTTAGCTGTTTCACTTCAGTTCAAAAAATTTTTTTAACACCTGTAAATAGTGCTCACCACTGTGAAAAGAAGTAAGAAAAGTTTTAAAATCCCTTGTAGTGTATTTAATGGGTTATCAGTAGACGAAGTTGGTAATTCATTAGGTATACTACGGGATCATGTTATGCCTTACAAAGGGGTAGGGTGTGACAAACATAGCCGGCAGAGGCTGTGCAGGCACATCTGGTGCTGGTGGAGCAGGTTCTCCCCTGCCTCGAGTCTCAACTGCAAGTGGAGCTTGACTCTCCATCTCCTCGTCAACTGCTCTTTGTGATGTGGGGTCCATATCCAAATCAAAATAAGAAAAACAAATAGATCTACATTAGTGTCACCTCGACTATTACAAATGCAATGTATGGTATGGACTTTATCTAGATCCAGAAACACACTAAACCGTGCTCTAATACCACTAAATATGACACCCCTTACCTTTCTACAGTGTAGCCGAGCAAGATATGCCACACAGTGTGCCAGAACACCATATCTTATCTCATTTATATATTTCTCATTTCTTAATTTATTTTTTTAGAATCACTATGTGAAATTTATGAAATTGATATCTTTTATATTATTTATTGAAATTTTAAATTTATTGGATGTTTCGAAAATTTTACAGAAAATCTGGCAGAGTGCCGGCTAAAAATGGCGAAAACAGTTCTTCAGAATTTGCAGAAAACACTCCCAATAATTGTTCAAATCCACAACTCCAAATATCACATCAATTCTCAATAATTTCTCAATAATTTCTTAATTTGTCATTCATTCAATACATATCATAATCATACTCAAATCATAAATAAATACTCAAACTTTTATTTTTAAACACAAATTTACAAGTAATTACATTAATACAAAATTACATTACAGAAGTTTCAAATATACATGATAAAATAAAAGTTTAATTACAAAGTTTGCAAAATTACAAAATACAAAATGTAACCTAGCGTCCTACCAATGCACTATAGCTGTGAGGTGACACAGGACACTCGCATATCTGATCCTCACCCAGACTGGGGTCTACTGGAATCACGCTTTGTATCTCCAATGCCTACGCATGGCAAAAGCAACACGCTAAGTAATACTGCTTAGTGGTGCTAATAATAAAATAAAAAGAACTAAAAAGAAATAAATATGCAGTGTCTATGTTGATTTCTCATACAGATAAATTTTTGGTAATTATTTGTAGTATTATTTATTTGGTATTTTTTATATCAATAATTGATTAAAATTTATCAATATTTATTTTTTTGGTTGCCCAAGTAAGCTATACCAATAGACTGGACTGGATAACAGGTAAACTAGCACTGGGTACCAAGCACTTTAGGCCGTCACACCATCGATCACAATGTGTTTTCCAGTGTGCAGCATAACAGCTAATAAGCTGTAATAAATATTAGGCACAAGGACAAGTATCACAACAGTGTCAGAATGGCTAAAAGCCATAAAATCACAGAGTGGCCATTTAAGCTATGAATCACAGAATGGCATGATGCCATATGCAGTACTGCTAACAGAACCCTATTGGCATGCCAACCTATCTAAAGCAATCACACTAGGCCTACTAGGGCATTTAACATTTTTAATTATGCAATTCTTTGAAATTGAAATTTAATTGTTACTATTCATTCCATTAGTCAACTAAAATATTGACTTTTTCATAGACAATAGATATATTGGTTCTAATATCCCTAACATATCACATTTCCCATTCTAAAATTGTTGGCAATGGTTGCCAATACCATTATAAAGCTTAGTGTTGGTTATTTTAATATTTTCAGATTTTAAGCACTAAGTTTACTATTCCATTGGTCATTTGTACAGTAGGAATTTGACAAAATTCTCTTCATGAAAGTTTTTCCTTTATGTGTCTTCTTTAATTTCATTTTTGAAAACTCCATTTGGAGTTTTCTAGCTCAAAATATGTCAATTTGAATAAAGCTGGCTGGATTGGTATCTACCCAGAATTTCTGGGCAGAATCCCATTCTGCCAGATTTGGTAGTTCAACTTTGGCTAACAATTTCCTTTAGCTAAGTCCAGAATTAGAGTTTGTGTTCTGCATGAAAGTTGTTGTAAATTGTCTAAGCATTTCATTGATATAAATTTCAGGTCAATTGGGCCTTTCTACAATGAGTTATGACCAAATGAACGAACACTGTTCATTTGGTCATTTTGCCTAGGCATTCTATACCACTCAAATTAGGTCAATTTTTAGGGCTACTTGGTTTGGTTTTTTGGGACAAGTTCCTTCATCAACGTTGTTGAACTTTATGTCTAATTTAACCTCCAATTGGCCTTGCACCAATTGGAGTTACTTAGCTTGAGTTATAACCCCAAGAGTACACTGGACTCATAGGGTCCAGAATGCACTCTTAGGGCAGTCCACTTTTTTACGTTACCTAAGGTCACAATTCACTCAATTTCCTATTCAAACTACAACAAATGGTCATTAATTGACCAATTAAACATCAATGGAGTATCAATTCAAACAAACCCTACTTAGCTCAAAACCCTAAATTCCCAATTTTGAATTCTTGCATTTCTACTAATAAATCAAGTTCTAAGCTTGAAATTCATATCAAGGGCAGCCTAAATACCACATTTATTCAAAGGAAACAATCAAAACTCTACCTCTCACATGGCTGCAAAAGATTGAAGGACATCAATCATGCACAATTTGTTTAATTTTTCTTAAATTCACACTCAATTTACACTCCCAATGATGCATACATAAAATTTTAAAGGGTTAATTGACACTAACCTTATTGTGTGCCAACCCAAGCTTGACAAACTCCTTTGTTTTTACTTCTTTTTGCTGCCCAAGTCTTGCTCTAGTGCTGATGACCAATTTTTGTGAAGGAAGGATGGGGTTTTGAGGTGGTTTTGTGGGTGGAATTAAGCTCAATCAAAGCTTTCATGGAGGTTTCTCTCCTCTCTCTCTCTCTCTCTCTGAAGCATTTCGGCTGCCCAAGGTTAAAGATGGCTACTGATTTTTTTTTCTTTTTGTTTTTATCTTATTTTGTTTTATTTTTATCCCTTTAGTCATTTTGTTAAGTTGTGATTGGCTAGAAATTTTTAATTACATAGGCATGAGGTCATAATTCTCAATTTAACTCATTTTCTCTTCTTTTCTTTTCTACTCATTTTAAATTTAATTTTTAGCAATATTTATTCATATTTTATATCATAATAATTATTTATTTAACTGGACAAGTTGGCCAAAAATTATCTCTGAAGACGAAATGACCAAAATGCCATTCGTTTGGCTTATTGAGCCAAAATCGTCTGTACCGATCTAAAAATTTTTCTGAGCATTTTCTTGGCATTCTAATGCCACCAAAACCTCAATGACTCTTCTCTAGAGTTCCAAAAATTATTTCAGGAATTTTCCCTCCGGTTTAGGGCTTCTAGCTGTGAAAACAGCAACTTCCCATCATGTTACCCATCGCTAGGGAACTAGCTCATTTGGTTGTATTTTATTTCTAAAATTTTTCTTAGATTTTTATTACTATTATTTGAGTTATTTATGACTCCTCACTCAAGTCTAGATATAGTTCCAAACATTCTAGCTATCCGGACCGACACCGGTCACCGAAACAGTAGAATGTACGAAATGGCTACAGTAAAGGTGTTACATCCTTAGCCTGTATGATCGCTTCATTGTTGTCACAGTAGAGAGGAACTACTGACTCAAAGGAAGGAACTGCTGCAAGTTCTATCACGAACTTCTTTATCAAAACAGCCTCTTTTGCAGCATTTGATGCAGCAATGTACTCAGCCTCTGTAGTGGAATCAGCAATCATACTCTGTTTGAAACTCTTCCAACTGACTGCACCTCCATTACAAATGAACACAAATCCAGATGTTAACTTTCTATCATCAATATCTGATTGAAAATCAGAATCAGTGCAACCATCCAGTTGTAGGTCGCCACCTTCATAAATCAAGAATAAATCCTTAGTTCTTCTCAAGTACTTAAGGATATTCTTGACATCTATCTAATGTTCCAAACCTAGATTGGATTGAAACCTGCTAGTCAAACTAACAATATATACGATATCCAGCCTAGTACACAACATTGCATATATTAAACTTCCAATAGCCAAAGCATATGAAATCCTGGCCATTTTATCTATTTCTTCTGGTGTCTTTGGAGACATCTCTTTAGAAAGGTGGATAGCATGTTTTACTGGCAACAATCCTCTCTTGGAATCAAGCATGTTAAATCTCGTTAACACCTTTTCCAAGTATAGACTTTGGGATAAACCAATTATTCTTTTTGCTCTATCTCTATAGATGCGAATTCCAAGAATATAGGTTGCCTCCTCTAAGTCTTTCATGGAGAATATATTTGACAACCATACCTTAACAGTTGACAACATACCTATGTCATTACCTATCAATAAAATGTCATCTACATATAAAATAAGGAAAGTGACAGCACTCTCACTAACCTTCTTATATACACATGGCTCATCCATATTTTTGATAAAACCAAATGATTTAATGACTTCATCAAAATGGATGTTTCAACTCCTCGAAGCTTATTTCAACCCATAAATAGATCGTTTTAGCTTGCATACCTTGGAACCATCTTGGGATTCAAAACCCCTAGGTTGTTCCATGAAAATGTTTTCATCAATGTTTCCATTGAGAAAAGCTGTTTTAACATCCATTTGCCAAATCTCTGTTAGTAGTATGGCCTAGAGCATATCATTTAGTATGTATCTTGTACATATTTTATTAATAAAAGGCAATTTTGCTTTTCCGTTTACATAATGTAGTTATGTGTAATAGAAAAGGTCCATTGATATTTTATTAGAAATTCTATTCTTACGTTGTTAAGAATATGAGTGACAGTATTTTTAGCACAAAGTATCATAAATTGGTTCACAATCAAGATTACTTTACACAGGACATGACTTATCCAGAAAGATTGTATTCATATTTGTTCCCAAGGTATTTATATAAGATATAAATAAGATGGAATGGTGAGTCTCATGCCATATAATAAACATGATAGGCACTTATACATGATAAGTAGGCTGAACCAGTGATGCATATAACAAGCACGTGGA
The DNA here is from genome assembly GCF_030052815.1 of Hevea brasiliensis. Classification (NCBI taxonomy): domain Eukaryota; kingdom Viridiplantae; phylum Streptophyta; class Magnoliopsida; order Malpighiales; family Euphorbiaceae; genus Hevea; species Hevea brasiliensis. The sequence goes on from NC_079505.1 coordinate 43,751,082, forward strand.
GTTTACTCTGGTTAATGCATTGTCACATATCATATTAGTGCATATAATTTTTAGACCTGAGACAACATAGTTATCTTGTATATAGGTGGTTTGAGTTTGATACTACTTTCATACTTGTATTGTGTATGGGTATATGGGCATGTGTTGGCTCCTACTAGTTATATATGGAGGTAGGTGTTGATCAAGATGGAATCTGTTACCCTAAGTAAATAGGGATAAAGTCCTATGTTCATTTAATTGTTCTTGATGTTTCAAGTTCCTGGCCAGGACAAACTGATTTAGTCAGAAAAAAATTTCTGACAAGAAAATCTAATTAATCAAGAACTGGAATTAAAAGAGAACATAATATTCATAGCAAATGGGGTTTGACATAAACCATAACTCTAGCTTGAATTGAGATTTTGTAACGGAGAGATTCTAGTACATGGTAACATATGATTTGAAGGAGCGGAAGCATGAAAATTGTTAGATTATAACATTGAATTCAAAAAATTTCTTCTAGGGTTTCATGCCTCATGCCATATCTTTTATGTACCTAATTGATTTCAATGTTCAATTGCATATTAAAACTCTTTTAATATGTATTAGGATCTACATTTGCCATTTAAGATTTTTGAATTAATAAATTAATTCATTAGAACCCTAGATTAAAAGAATAATATGTGCGCTAACATTTTGATGCACTGTAGATGTAATTGGTACCTTTGAGAAGCACCTAGGACCCCAAGAGTTATCCCTCTAGCTTGTCCACAATAAGATTACCAATGGGCAGCCCCTAAACCAGCTTCTCAAGCATTGCCAACCAATTAGAAATTAGGGATTTGCCTTTAGAGAGGTTATAGATGTGTATAGGACACTAGAAACAATTTCTAGCAATTTTAATTCAAAAGAATTTGGGCAATTCTCTTTGAATTGATAAGAGAAGAAGAAGAAGAAGAAGAGAGGAGAACATAGAGGTGGCGATACACTTGAGGGAAAATAAGAAGAGTGGCTGATTTTTATTTTCTCGTAACATCACTTTATATAATTAGGTCATTACTTAAAACCCTTGCCACATGTCATCACCTGATTGCATCTTAATATTAATTAACCTAATCACATTAAGCCAAGTGTCAAAGCTAGATTAATCTTGACTTTGATCACCTTGCATGATAGGAAGACAAATGGCAAACTTATATGGTGCCATGTGTCACCATCTCATGGTGCCATGTGTCACCATCTCATGGTGCCACATGTCACCCTGTGAAATGACCAAATTACCCTTGTGTTTTAATTTTGAGTTCTCAACCCAAAATAATTATTTCTCCTCTTCTAATCAATTTATATCAAATATAAATTAATTAATTAATCATTATTAATTAATTTCTTATAATTAAATTCATATTCAAACACTTTAAATATAAATTTAACTTATACTATACATCCAATAACCTAAATTTGGTTTCAAGTCATGCTAGGGACTTTGTAATCTAATTGCAAATCAAACCTATTTAATTAATCAATTAAATCACATTTAACTTGGTGTGTATGTGTGTGACTCACTAGGCTCATCACTAATTGGCAATGAGATATGATATTAACTCTTAATATCATCAGAACTCTTTCTTAGCACAAATGATTTCTCTAAATCATTTTAGGCATCTCATAGACCATGATTGACACCTAACATAGCATGCCATGGCCACCCAATCAGTAATAAGGAATACCCTCCAATGAACCGATAATCATATGTTACCATGCACTAGAATCTCTCTGTTATAACATCCCAATTCAAGCTGGAGTCATGGTTTATGTCAAACCTCATTTGCTATGAATATTATATTCTCTTTTAATTCTAATTCTTGATTAAAAAGATTTTCTCATCAGAAACTCTTTTCTGATTAAATCTATCTGTCCTAGCCAGGAACTTGAAACATTAAGAACAATTAAATGAACATAGGATTTTATCCCTATTTACTTAGGGTAACAGATTCCATCTTGATCAACACCTACCTCCATATATAACTAGTAGGAGCCAACACATGCCCACATACCCACACACAGTACAAGTATGAAAGCTGTATCAAACTCAAACTACCTATATACAAGATAACTGTGTTATCTCAGGTCTAAAGATTATATGCACTTATATGATTTATGACAATGCATTGACAAGAGTAAACTCCACGTGCTTGTCATAAGTGTCACTGGTTCGGCCTACTTATCATTCATAAGTGCCTATCATGTTTGTTATATGGCATGAGACTCACCATTCCATCTTATTTACATCTCATATAAATAACTTGGGAACAAACATGATTACAGTCTTTCTGGATAAGTCATGTCCTTATTGTGAAGTATCCTCGATTATAAACCAATTTATGATACTTTGTGCTAGAAATACTATCACTCATATTCTTAACATCTTAAGACCAGAATTTCTAACAAAATATCAATGGACCTTTTATATTACACATAAATATGTTATGTAAACGGAAAAGTGAAAATGCCTTTTTTATTAATAAAACATGTATAAGATACATACTAAATGATATGCTCTAGAGCATACTACTAACAATCTCCCACTAGCACTAGAGCCATTCATTACAATATCTTAGACCTATCTTTTCAAGATGTCAGTCTAGCTGGGCTTGTGATGTAGGCTTAGTGAATGGATCAGCTGGATTTTCAGCTGATGCTATTTTCTGCATGGCTACATCGCCTCGTTCAACTATCTCTCTGATAATGTGGTAGCGCCTTTCTATGTGTTTGGATTTCTGGTGAAACCGGGGTTCCTTAGCCTGTATGACTGCTCCATTGTTACCACAGTGGAGTGGAACTGCTGACTCAATGGAAGGAACTATTGCAAGTTCTGTTACAAACTTCTTTATCCAAACAACTTCTTTTGCAGCATCTGATGCAGCAATATACTCAGCCTCTGTAGTGGAATCTGTAGTCATACTCTGTTTGGAACTCTTCCAACTGACTGCACCTCCATTACAAATGAACACAAACCCAGAGGTAGACTTTCTATCATCGATATCTGATTGGAAATCAGAATCAGTATAACCATCCAATTGCAAGTCACTACCTCCATAAATCAAGAATAAATCCTTAGTTCTTCTCTAGTACTTAAGGATATTTTTGACAGCTATCCAGTGTTCCAAACCTGGATTGGATTGAAACCTGCTAGTCAAACTAATAGCATGTGCAATATCCGGCCTAGTACACATCATTGCATACATCAAACTTCCAATAGCCGAAGCATATGGAATGCTGGCCATTTTATCTCTTTCTTCAGGTGTTTTTGGAGACATCTCTTTAGAAAGGTGGATACTATGTCTCACTGGTAACAATCCTCTCTTGGAATCAAGCATGTTAAACCTCTTTAACACCTTTTCAAAGTATAGACTTTGGGATAAACTGATTATTCTTTTCGCTCTATCTCTATAGATGCGAATTCCAAGAATAGGTTGCCTCCCCTAAGTCTTTCATGGAGAATGTATTTAACAACCATACCTTTACAGCTATCAACATACCTGTGTTATTACCCATCAAAAATGTCATCCACATGTAAGATAAGGAAAGTTACAGCACTATCACTAACCTTCTTATATACACAAGGTTCATCCTCATTTTTTATAAAACCAAATGACTTAATGGCTTCATCAAAACGAATGTTCCAACTCCTCGAAGCTTGTTTCAACCCATAAATGGATCGCTTTAGCTTGCATACCTTGGAACCATCTTGGGATTCGAAACCCCTAGGTTATTCCATGAAAATATTTTCTTCAATGTATCCATTGAGAAAGACTAGTTTGACATCCATCTGCCAAATCTAATAATCATAGTATGCAGCTATTGCCAATAAAATCCTAATTGATTTAAGCATGGTAACAAGCGAGAAAGTCTCCTCATAGTCGATTCCTTGCCTTTGGTGAAACCCTTTTGCTACTAGCCTTGCTTTATAGGTGTCTACCTTTCCATTAGAACCAATTTTCTTCTTGAAAACCCATTTATTCCCTATAGTTACAATACTTTCAAGTGGGTCAACAAGATCTCAAACTTGATTCTTATACATGGAATTAATTTTGGATTTCATAGCATCAATTCATTTTGAAGAGTTTATATCTGATATAGCTTCTTCATAGGTAAGTGGATCATCTCCATGATCTATTTCTTCATGAGTAAACAACTCTTGTTCTTCTTCATAAAGAAAACCATATCTCACTGGTGGGTGAGATATCCTGGTTAATCTGTGAGGAATTACAGCAAGTGTTTCATCAATAGGTGTAGATTGACTAGATGGATCTATATCCATTTGATCTATTGGTTGGTCAGAATTCTCCAATTCTAACTCTATTTGCCTTCCTTTGCCTCCTTCTTGAACAAACTGTTATTTAATAAATGTGGCATCTCTACTTACCACAACCTTTTGTGATGTAGGCAAATAAAAATAATATCCAAAACTCTCTTTTGGATATCCAACAAATCAACCTTTTTCTAATCTGGTTTTCCAATTTATCAGTGTTCAGCTTTTTTATACAAGCTGGACAACCCCAAATCTTAACATGCTTAAGACTTGGTTTTCTTCCATGCCATATCTCATAAGGTGTGGAAGATACTGATTTTGATGGAATCCTATTCAGAATATGCAAGGCTGATTCTAATGCAAATGTGACACCCCTTACCCGTCTACAGTGTAGCTGAGCAAAATATGCCACACAGTGTGCCGGAGCACCATATCTTATTCCATAACATTTTACCCTTCCATTAGAACCAATTTTCTTCTTGAAAACCCATTTATTCCCTATAGTTACAATACTTTCAAGTGGGTCAACAAGATCTCAAACTTGATTCTTATACATGGAATTAATTTTGGATTTCATAGCATCAATTCATTTTGAAGAGTTTATATCTGATATAGCTTCTTCATAGGTAAGTGGATCATCTCCATGATCTATTTCTTCATGAGTAAACAACTCTTGTTCTTCTTCATAAAGAAAACCATATCTCACTGGTGGGTGAGATATCCTGGTTAATCTGTGAGGAATTACAGCAAGTGTTTCATCAATAGGTGTAGATTGACTAGATGGATCTATATCCATTTGATCTATTGGTTGGTCAGAATTCTCCAATTCTAACTCTATTTGCCTTCCTTTGCCTCCTTCTTGAACAAACTGTTATTTAATAAATGTGGCATCTCTACTTACCACAACCTTTTGTGATGTAGGCAAATAAAAATAATATCCAAAACTCTCTTTTGGATATCCAACAAATCAACCTTTTTCTAATCTGCTTTCCAATTTATCAGTGTTCAGCTTTTTTATACAAGCTGGACAACCCCAAATCTTAACATGCTTAAGACTTGGTTTTCTTCCATGCCATATCTCATAAGGTGTGGAAGATACTGATTTTGATGGAATCCTATTCAGAATATGCAAGGCTGATTCTAATGCAAATGTGACACCCCTTACCCGTCTACAGTGTAGCTGAGCAAAATATGCCACACAGTGTGCCGGAGCACCATATCTTATTCCATAACATTTTACCCTTCTTAATTCATTTATTTATTAGTCACTAAGTGCAAAGTTTTGCCAATTATATAATTTATTTACAAATTTAATTAATCTGAATTTCCGGCAAATTTTATAGAAAATCCGGCAGAGTGCCGGCTGTAAATTGAAAAAACAGTTCTTCTGAACCTATTAAAAAAATACTTCCAATATGGTTTTCAGATCCAGAACTCCAATATACATATATATCAACTCAATCTCTAAATCTCAACACAATTTTCAAAATTTGGTTCATATCACATTTCGAATCAATTTCATGAATAACTCCCTAACATTTTATTTCTCAACAAAATGTACTGAAAATTACAATAACATGTAATTTCATATATTTACATTATCATATGATTTCATGAGTTTGTAATTACAATCAAGAATTAGTACAAAATGCAAAGTACAAAATACAACCCAAAATCTTAATATCCTACCAAATGCACTGCAGATAAGAGGTGACTCTTGACTCTGTGCAGATCTGACTAATCACCCAGTATGAGGCCTGCTGGGCTCCCCAGCTGTGTCTCCAGGACCTGCGCATGGCAAAAGCGACGCGCTAAGCAATACTGCTTAGTGGTGACAATACAAAATAAAATAGCTAAATAAAATGGATGTGCAGAATGTATGCTGACATTTTATGTAGACTACGTGGCAAAAGCGACGCTCTAAGTAATACTGCTTAGTGGTGCCAATACAAAATAAAATAGCTAAAATAAAATGGAAGTGTAGAATGTATGCTGACATTTTATGTAGAGTAAGTTTCTGACAATTATTGTAGTATTATTTGATTAAAATTTGGTAAGATTTATTTTGATTGACCAAGTAACCTATACTAGTCGACTGGACTAAATAAACTAGTATATTGGCATTGGGTACCAAGTACCTTGGGCCATCACACCATCGGTCACATTGTGTCTCCCAGTGTGCAATAGAACAGCTAATAAGTTGTAATAATTATTAGGCATGAAACCCAAGTATAGTAAACTCAATCAAAATAGCCAAAGACTATTATATCACAGAATGGCACGTAATGCCATAAAACACAGAATGGCATAAAGCCATATACAGTACTACTAACAGAACCCTATTGGCATGCCAACTATCCAAACCAATCATTCTAGACATACTAGGGCATTTTACATAGTTAATGATTTAATCATTTATTTTTGTAATGTAGAGGTCACTATTCACTTGACTATTTCCACTCAAAGGTTGACTTTTTAATTTATAATAGATTTGTTGAACCTAAGTTCACCAAGACACCATATTTTGGTTTACAAAAGTGTTGGCATTAGTTGCCAATCAATACTTAAAAAAATAGGAAATAAATCAAAAATTTTAATTTTGGGTGCTAGAGTTCACTGTTCCATTAGGCAATTCTACAATGCGAATTTTGCTAAATGTTCTTAATCAAAGTTGTTCTTTTATGTGTCTTCTCTAATTTCCTTTTTGAATCACTCCATTTGGAGTTTTTTAGCTCAAGTTATGCTACTTTCTTTAGGACTGGCCAGATTGGCATCTACCCAGAATTTCTGGGCAGAAATGGTTTTGGCAGTTTTGATACCCTGACTTGGGTTAGCAATTCAGATGGGTTATGGTTAGAATTTAGTTTGGTGTTCTTCATGAAAGTTGTTCTAAATTATTTTATCTTTTCATTGATATAAATTTCAGGTCAATTGGACTTTTCTACACTGAGTTATGACGATTTGAACAAACACTGTTCATTTGGTCATTTTCCAGGGACAGCATGTTGGTCACCCAGATTAGGATAGTTTTAAGGTCAACTTGGTTTGGTTTTCTGGGCAGGGTTTCTTCACTAAAGTTGTGCCATTATGTGTCTAATTTCATGTCCAATTAGTTCTGTACCAATTGAACCTACTCAACTCCAGTTATAGCTGCCCAAATCTACTGGACTCACACCCAGTCCTGTAGGTCACTAAGGGCAGCATACCTAACTTCAATTCCCATGGAACAAATCACTTTATCTCCTAATCACACATAGCCAAATGGTCACTAATTGACCACTAGAACTTCCTTTCACCAATACATAAACAAAATCTCAAATTTGTACCCAAACCCTAACTCTACCATTTTAATTCATGCATTAACTTACATTTCATTATCCTAATCATGAGATTAGTGTTAAGGGCAGCTCACATACCACTTTGTTTCAAGGAAATTCATCAAATCCTAACCCATCTATGGGTGCCAAAATCATGGGATATATATATATATATATACACACATAATTTTCATTTCTTTTCTTACTAATTCAACTTAAATCATGTTCTTAAATAAGAAATTAAAGAGAGAGATGAAATATTAGACACTAACCTTATTGGAGCTACTTTCAAGCTTGCCAAAACCTTTCTTTTTCCTCTTCTTTTTGCTACCCAGAGATAGTTTAAGGTGTGAGGAAAAATTTTAGTGAAGAGAGTGAGGGATTTTGAGGTGAAATGGAGTGGGGTATAAAGCTTGATAAAGCTTTAATGGAGGAATGGGTTAGAGATGGGTTTCGGCTGGGTTGAGAGGTAAGGGAGGACATAATTTTCTTTTTTAATTTCAGCCCATTTTACTCTTTTTAAGTTGGCTTATAAAGACTTGCCTTAATTTGATTGGTGGAGACTTTTTAAATGGCATCATAATGATGTCATAACTCAAATTTTAATTCATTTTCTTTTCTTGTCATTTTCAATTTAATTTTCATCACTTTTTATTCATATTTTATGTCATATAATTTATTTACTTAATTAGACAAGTTGGCCAAAAATCATCTCTGAAGATGAAATGACCAAATGCCCTTCATTTGGCTTAACAAGCTAAAATTGTGTGTACCGATTGATTAAATTTTCCTTGTGTTTTCTTAGCAATTTATTGTCATTGAGACCCCAATAATCCTTCCCTGAAATCCCAAAAATTATTTCATAAAGTTTTTCCCGGGTCTAGGGTTACTAACGGCCTTCGTTGTCACTTCCCGTTAGGGTCACTCCTCACTGGGGCTACGGCTTATTTAACCTTAGTGCATTTCATTTCTAAAAATTTTTCTTAATTTTTCTTATCATTATTTGGTTTATTTATAACTCCTCACTCTAGTCTAATTATAATTCTAGATATTCTAGCTGCCCAGACCAACATTGGTCACCGAAACAGTAAAACATACGGACTAGCTAAAGTGAGGATGTTACAGCAAATCCCTAAAAGGAGATTGGCATATCAGTATAGCTCATCATACTACGTACCATATCCAATAGGGTACGATTTCTCTTTTCAGATACACCATTCAGCTATGGCGTTCCTGGAGGAGTCAGCTGGAAAATAATGCCATGCTCTTTTAAGTTTTCATCAAATTCAGTACTTAAGTATTCACCTCCATGATCTGATCGAAAAGTTTTACTACTTTTTCCTATTTGATTTTCTAATTTAGATTTAAATTCTTTGAACTTTTCAAAGGATTCATGTTTGTATTTCATCAACTACAAATACCCAAACCTTGATTTATCACCAGTAAAGGTCATAAAGTAATGAAAACCGCCTCTAGCCATTTTCTTGAATGGACCACATACATCGCTATATATTAGCTCCAAAATATTTTCAGCTCTTAGTCCTTGTCCAACAAAGGGAGATCTAGTTATTTTGCCTTGAATGCAGGATTCACAAGTTGGAGTAGGTTTAGAAACCAATGAGGATAAATCCTCATTTTCTCCAGTTTTGTAATCCTATCTTCTGCAATATGACCTAATCTTAAGTGCCAAAGATATTTTGAACTTGAGTTGATTTTCATCATGGCATTGCATTCTTTTAGATTGCTTGCATTGGATTTGTATTTAACATTATTATCTAAATAATAAAGTCCATCATGCATATAATCCCGAACTAACATATTTATTTCCAAAATAAATATTGCAAACATTATTTATGAATTGAAATTCATAACCATCTCTAGTCAAACTAGATATAGAAATGATATTCTTTAAAGCATTACGTACATGCAAAACCTTATTTAAATATAAAACATGTCCACACATGTATAAAGATTTAGATCCTATGGTTAAAGCTTCAACAGTTGAGCCATTGCCAACCTGAAATCTAACATCTCGTTACTGTAAGCTGCTACTACTTGCTATACTCTAGGTAGTTCCTATTCTAGTGCCCATCTTTCTGACAATGGAAACACTTTCCTTTTCCTTTATCAGCTTTGGTCTCCCCTTTCTGTTTGGCTATCTTCTTGGAAGGTCCTGGAACTTGAGGTTTCTTTTTCTTATTGCCCTTCTTCTTGTTGGACTTTCCAGCAGAAGAAGATGCAATCAAAGCTACTTCTTTTCCTTTATTGCCCGTAAAATTCTTTTGGGCAATAACAAGCATGTTAAGTAAACCAGCCAAGGTGTATTCCTACTTAGTCATATGGAAATTTGTCACAAAATTCCCAAATGACTCAGGTAGGGACTATAGGATCAAATATGTCTGTAGTTGGAAATCCATGTGAAAGTCAAGATGTTCCAGATGCTCAATCAGCCGAATAATCTTGTGGACGTGATCCCTAATATTCTGTGTGACACCCCTTACCCGACTACAGTGTAGCTGAGCAAAACATGTCACACTCGGTGCTGGAGCACCCTATTTTATCTTACATTATTCCTTTAAAAATTTTGTTCTCGTTATATTTTAATATCAATTATCTTTCTATGGAGAAACCAGCGGAGTTTCCCCTGTTTCTATTACCATTTGGCGTATTTCACCATTCACCTGTTTAAAATTCAACAATATTTTCAAAATAAAATCTCATAATCATCTCATATTTCAATATCATCTATTTATTTCAATTCTCATTTTCATTTTCATCCACTTTCCTTCATACTCCATTCACATATCAAAATTCTCATATTTCCATTAATTTATATAATTTGCAAACTAATTGAATAAATTTACAATTTACATGATATAAAAATTAATTACATATGAACTAATCAATTTATTAATTTACATCACATAAATATTACTTACAAATTCTTAGTTTATAATTCTTAGTTTACATTACAACATACAAAATATTTATAATATACAAAATACATAAAATGACTTATATGGGCCCTATCTACATGCATTGCTAAGGAGGTGACAACATTGAACCCTTCTGACACCTCTGTAGATCTGGACTTCATCCCAGTCTAATATCCACTGGGTTTTGCCTTCAGTACCTACGCGAAGGAAAAAATCTATCGCGCTAAGCATTTTCGCTTAGTGGTGCAATAGTATAACAAGAAATAATGTATACAAAAAAAGAAAGAATCAAGCATTCTAAATGTTCAAGTATCAATTTGATTTAAAATGACATTTCTAGTATTAACTATCTTATATGCTAATTTGTTCCTCTTTGGAAGCACTGAGTTTATAGCCTTACAGTAATAATATTCAATATACATTTTATTCTAGGAATATTGTATTTGAGGTCTCTCTACGATTCTGCAAATTGTACTTTTGTCAATTGCTAATCTCTTTTTCACACTTTACTTAATACTTTCTAATGTTTTTAATTGCTAATATGCTTAAATAATTTCAATAATTTACACTGCCCAGGTAACCTATGACATGCTGAATAAACTGGATAACGGATCGTTGGCACTGGACACTGCAGTGCCTCTAGCCGTCATACCATGGGACACGGAACGTCAATCATGTATGCAATCAGTATGGCTAAAAAGCCATGATAACACATAATTGGGCATAAAAAGCCATGAGTGTGGCCATAAAGCCATGCGTGCAGGTATAAAGCCATGAATACAGGCATAAAGCCTTACACAGTACTGCTAAAACAATACCCTAATGGCATGCCAATCTATCCAATCTGACACACATGTCTAGGCGATACATTGGCACATAGTACCATTAAGTGTTCATAAGTTTCATTATTTCATTATAGGTTCTAATTATAATTTCTAGCATTTTTAATCTTTTTAATAATAGAAACATAAATCTCTAAGTCTAATATTTACATAATTTATGCATTCATTGTAATTTATATATTCATTATGTTATCCATAATGATCACAATTCAAAATAATGGTTCTCATGTACCATTGTACTCAAAATATTTTTCCCTTCTACAATAATGAGAACTTATATCTCATTCATACATTAATATGGTTCATTTATTCATTACACTATTTATATAATTTATCATTTGAAATTTAAGAAATGTTTTTGTTTACTAAGTATTTATGATTACTCTTAATTTCACTCATGCGCCATTAAGCATCAATAGGTTTTATTTTATTTCCTAGTGGGAATACAATGTCCAAATTCATTTTTATCTAATGCATATGTTCATAAATTTCATTTGTATAGTTCATTTACTATTTCATCTCTAATCTATCACACCAATTCACATGTACCTAGGTTCAAGCAAATTTTCATTTTTATTCAATAAAAAAGGAAAGTCCCCAAATATTATTTACACATCATTTATACCTTTAATATTTCATTTATAGTAATTTACAATTCACATCTCAAATTATATCAACTATTTCTCCTAAGTTCTATTTGTGATGAGCCTACAAATCCCATCAAACTAATCACATAATTTAAACAAACCTTAAATCATTTAAGTGAGATATCATTAGCAATTTAAGTTTTTGTCCTTTGCATTCATTTCATTGAGGTTACTATTTACTTAACTATTCCTACACAAAAGTTGACTTTTTAATACATAATAGATTTGTTTAACCTAAGTTCACCAAGATACGACATTTTGCATTTTATTTTTGTTGGCATTGATTTCCAATACCATTTCAAAACTTATTTTATGTTATTCAAAATTTTCAAATTTCATACCTTAAGTTTACTGTTCTATTGGTCATTGTTACAGTGGAAATTTGATAAAACTTTCTTCATGAAAGTTGTTCCTTTATGTGTCTTATTTAATTTCCTTTTTGAATCACTCCATTTGGAGTTTTGTAGCTCAATTTATGGCCTAAATACCATAACTAGCCGGATAAGTCTTATCCAAAAATTCTGGACAGAATTTGGTTCTGCCAGATTTAGTATCCTAAATTGGGCTAGAAATTTTAATTGGTTAGGTTCAAAATTTAATTTTGTGTTCCTTATAAAAGTTGTTCTAAATTGTCTAAGCTTTCCATTGATATAAATTTCAGGTCATTTGAATATTTTTACACTGAGTTATGGCTAAATGAATAAACATTGTTCATTTGGTCAATTTCCAGGGCAGTTTGTATGTTACCTGGATTAGGTCAATTTTTAGGCCATTCTATTGTGGCTTTCTGGGCATGGTTTCTTCATCAAAGTTGTGCCATTATGTGTCTAGTTTCATGTCCAATTGGCCTTGCACCAATTAAACCTACACAACTCAAGTTATAGCTGACCAAACTTGCTAGACTCACATCTAGCCCTACAGGTCACTCAAGGCAGCACACCCAACCTCAATTCCAAAGCCATAATTCACTTCATTTCCTCATCATACACGGCCAAATGATCACTAATTTGACCATTAGAACTTCTATTCACCAACACATGAGCAAACCCTAGGTTTTCCCCAAACCCTAACTCCACAATTTCAATTTGCTCAAACAACAAACATTCAAGTGTTCTAATCATCAAAACCATGTTCAATGACATCAATACACAATTATAATTCACTTGAATCATGGAAACCCTATAGTACCTTAAGGCTGCCGAAATTTAGTATTGCTATAACATGCATATTTTGCTTTCTTTTTCCAAAATTCTTAGTTGAATTTGATGTCTTAGCATGAAACAATAAGAGGGAGAGAGAGATATGGCACTAACCTCTTGAGTGCAAAATTTTTCCAACGTATAACTTCACTTTTTCCTCTTCAAATTGCTCCCAAATATTGTGCTAATGGTAAGGATCAATTTTTGTGAAGGGATGATAGAGTTATATGGTGGGATGAAGGGGGAAATCAAGCTCACAAGGGAGCTTTAATGGAGGTTAAGAGAGAAAAGGGAGAGAAAATGAAGGCTACCAAAAATGGAGAAGAAAGTGAGCAGAATTTGTGTTTCGTCTTTTACTCATTTTCCCCTTTTTAAATAAATTTAATGGTGTTGTTAAATGGTGATTGGTGGAGAGCATACTAATGACATCATGTGATGTCATAATTCCAAATTTTCTTTCATTTTCTTTTCTTTTCTTTTCTACTCATCTTCAATTAAATTTTTAGCAATATTTATTCATATTTTATGTCATAATAATTATTTATTTAACTTGACTAGTTGGCAAAAAATCATCTCTGAGAATGAAATGACCAAAATACCCTCCATTTGGCTTATTGAGCCAAAATGGTCTATATCAATCTAAAAATTTTTCTAAGAATTTTTTTTGGCATGCTAATGCCATCAAAACCTCAATGACTCTTCTCTAGAGTCCCAAAAATTATTTCATGAATTTTCTCCCTGGTTTAGGGCTCTTAGCTGTGAGGACCGCAACTTCCCACTGGGTTTCCCATCGCTAGGGCACCAGCTCATTTAACTTGGTTTTATTTTATTTCTCAAATTTTTTCTAAATTTTTCTTACCATTATTTGAGTTATTTGTGACTCCTCACTCTAGTGTAAATATTCTTCCAGACATTCTATGTAACACCCCTATTTGTATAGCCTGGTATATTTCTCTATTTTGGTGACCGGTGTCGGTCTGGATAATTTAAGAGATTAGAACCATACTCGAGACAACTAGATAAGGCCTGAACATAAATAATTAGTAATTTTCAATTAGTTAAGTATAAATAAGAAAAATAGAACATAAGAAGTTAAACGAGCCGAGAGTCACAACGATGGGTGACCTTCTCGGGAAGGATTGCGAAGTCGATTTAATCTCAAATTTTGAACCATAAAATGTGACGCTGCGGTCCTTAGGACTATTGCAAACATAATGAAAAAGATAAAATAACGAAAAAAGAACTGTTAAGCCGGTCAAATAATTAGGTCAGGGATCCGGAAGAAATATTGAATTATTTGCAAACCGGGTCAAACCAACGAGGGGCAATTTGGTCAATTTACCCCGAGAGTTGATTCCTGACTTAACTGTCAAATAAAATTGGAGAAAAGAAAATTTCAGAATCGGGAATTAAATTAAAGAACTAATAGAAAAATAAATAGAAAAAAAAGGAAAAGTGGAAATTGGTGACATCATGCATTATGTAATAAACACTAATTAAAAAAATAAATAAAATTTGATAATTGTGGTCTTTCATAAGGGATTAATTTATAAAAAAAAAATGAAAAAAAAATTTGCAAAAGTCTTCATCTCTTCCACTTGCCGTCTCTCTCTCCCTCTCCCTCACCAATCTCCATGGAAGCTCATTTTGAGCTTGATCAAACCCTGAATCCCACCATAGAAATTTAAACTTCCATCATTAAATCTTGAATTCAAGCTTTGATAGAGAAATTGACAACAAAAAGAAGAAGAAAGGAAGAAGTCTTGAAGAGGTGAAAATTCAAAGTGAGGTTAGTAAGCTAAACTTTTAATTTCTAGTTAAATGCATGCTTAGTTACTTAAGATAAATTAGAAATTAAAGAAATGAAATAAAACAATTGTGAGGGACCAAACCTTAATTTCAGCCAGCTAGGGTTTTGATGTGTGTATGCATGAATTTGATTGAATTCAAAGTGTAGGTAAGTTGGTATGAGTATGGAAGTGATGTTGGTATGCATTGTAGTAGTTGAATGTAACAAATTGGGAATTAGGGTTTGGCACCTCGGGTTTGGAAGAAAAAAATTGGAGAAGTGGTCAAATGGTGTGTTTGACCTTGTTTGAGGAGAGAAATGGTCATTTGTGACCAATTGGTGTATGTTGGAAGTGTTAGAACCAAATGGAAATTCGGATTGAATGGGGGCAGTATGTAGGTAGCATGACCAAGGTCCCTTTCAGGGACCAAAACTAAAAATTACAAGCCCAATTGGTGTTAAGCCAATCGAGAATGAAACTAGACACAAAATGACACATTTTTTATTTAGGAATCATGCTCAGAAAGTGACCATAGCATAGTGAACAAATTGGCCAAATTCGGGTGTGAGTGTTCTACCCTATACAAAAATGACCAAATGAACAATGTAGCCATAACCTGGGCTAGGAAGGTCTAAATAACCTGAAATTTTACCAGTGGAAATTTGAGATATAGACCTAAAACTTTTATGGAGAACACAAACCCAAATTATGCCCTTAACCAAGTCATTTAGCCACCCAAATTTGGTGACCTAAAATTGCCAGAACCAGTTTTGGTGCCCAGAAATCTGGGTAAGTCCTATCCGGCAGCCATGTTTCAAATGGCTATAACTTGAGCTACAAAACTAAAATTGGAGTAATTCAAAAAGGAGAATAAATTTAAGACAATAAGGAACAATTTCTATGAAGAAAACTTAGCCAAATTCTAACAGCAACATAACCAATGGAATAGTGCAACATACGACACCAAAACTGAAAATTTGCAATTTTGCCTAAAGGACTTAAAATTTGAGAAAACAACCAAAACCAACAAGTTAGGTAACTAAAATGTGGTATGTGGGTGAAATTGGAATTCCCATACCTATTAAGCATTAGAAAGTCAACAAATTGACTTGAATAGTGTCGTGAATAGTAACCTCGAAACACAAATTTTAAAGAACATCAAGTTTAGCGTATTAAAGCTAGGTATAAGTGAATTTAAATTTATTTTTGGACTAATGATGAGTTATGATACTAAAACACTGTGAAACTATGTGTTTCAGTAGAAAAGAACACCGAGAAAGAACCCGAGGGATCGAGTCAGGCCAAGAGGTAACTCATATAAGGTTTGTGCACAACATCAATATACTTTAAAAATTCATTTACAAAGTGCATAAAATGTGTATTATGATTTTGCTTTGAATTGTTGAAAGTTTATTTATCTATGTTTGAAATGGAAATAAATGTTTAGTAAATTGTTAAGATAAGTTTTGAAACCACAGTGTCATGACCATATATTTGAACACCTCACTAGCATGACTAGTGGGGGAAATCAGTTTCGAATTTTGATTCCTTCTCTGGCTGAAGTGTTGAGGTGTGTGCCAGTAGAAGAAGAAAAAGAATGGGTTCCCATATATTTGAGCTAGCTAGCCTTGTGTTGTGACTTCTCCTTAGCCTCTGGCTATTGAGATTATATTTGTTTCGAATGGCATGATATAACTATGTATTTTTATGTAAATGGTTTTGAGACTTTCAAATAAAATTGTTTGAACTAAAATCTTGTAAATCATGTTTTGTATTTATATCCCATGTTCAATTTAATTTTTGAATAAATATGTTTTAAATTCCGCATAAAGATTATGTTAGTATGTTGTGCACCACTGAGTCCTAGTACTCAGCGATGGCTGTTATTGCTATCGCAGATATAAAGACTAGAGGAGCAGCAGATTGAGCTACTGAGGATTGAGGAGCTACCTGCTTTGAAGTTATCGGGTATATTTTATACCCTAATTGTAAAAATTTATTTTGATGTATGTAATGTATGTAAATGTATGGACATTTAAAATTGGTTATGAGCAGTTGTATAAAGCTTGTAATAAATTTTGGTTTGAATTTCTCTTAATGTAAATTTTTGGAATGATGTATATAAATTGTTTTATCTTTAATGAAATATGAATGGAAATATTTTGTTTTTATTTGAATGAAATTAATTAGTAGTATTTTGATGATGTTGAAGTTTGGAATTTGAGAAATGATGTTAAAATTTGTTGGAATGGTTGTGAAATTGATGAAGTTGTTGAGATACATCATTGGAAGTGTTTTTTTTCAGGTATTTGAAGAACTGTTTTCTCAAAATACAGACGGCACTCTACCGAAATTTTTATAAAATTTGTGAAAAAATAAAATGGGATAAAAATCTTAACTAGTTTTCAAACTCTAATTAAATGTTTTAATACCTATTAGAAAATGCTCACCACTTATAAAAAGTAGGAAAATGATTTTAAAATTTCTTGTAGGGTACTAAATGAGTTATCGGTAGGTGAAGTTCGGAAGTTCATTAGGTATTCTACGGGATCATGTTATGCCTTACAGAGGGGTAAGGTGTGACATGTTTTAGTGGTATCAGAGCAGAATTTTTGAAGTATGTTTTAACTTGTGAATTTGTGTCTTTTCTATGCAAAGTACAACTACTCAATGTCCTTATTTGTTACATACAGTGCATTACATCATAAATATGAACTAACGGAAGGAAATCTCCTTGTGTTATTTGTTCAGGAGATAGCCTAGTCCAGACTGATATGGAAGAAGGGGATCGCTCAGTTGAGCAATCTGTTGAAGCTGAGGCACAAGGGGAAGCCCCAGCTTTACAGAATGTTAGTGGGTCAGTCGCACAGCAGATGGCTGTGATGTTCCAACAAATGGCTGGGGGTATGCCGGCTCAAGCTCCACCCTAGACACCTATGATACAACCACAGCCTCCAGCCAGACAGTATGACAAGCTGTTAAAGTATGGGGCTACGGAATCTAAGGGTACAGTAGACCCTTTAGAGGTAGAGTAATGGCTTGAAAGAGTGGACAGAGTGTTTAAGAAGCTGCACTGCCCAGATGAGTTGAAATTTGAATACTCTGTGTCACTATTGTAAGGGGATGTGTATGATTGGTGGAAGACCATCCCCCACAGATTGGCTAAACCACCAGTACTGACCTGGGATGACTTCATCAGAGAGTTCAGACAGAAATACGTCCTAGATGCATATGTGGATCAGAAACTGCAAGAATTTCTGAGTTTGAAACAAAGCAACAGAACAGTGGCAGAATATGAGAGGGAGTTCTCCCGCTTAGGCCACTATGCTGGAAGTCTCCTTTTGTGACACCCCTTATCCGTCTACAGTGTAGCCGAGCAAGATATGCCACACAGTGTACCGGAACATCCTATTTTAATTCAATCATTTTTATTCTTCCCAATTTATTTATTTTTTTTTCATAGTTATGGAGTATAATTTGTGAAATATAATTCATTTCAGTCATTTATTGAAATCATATATTTATTAAGGTTCCGTAAATTTTATAGAAAATCCGGCAGAGTACTGGCTAAAAATGGAGAAAACGATTCTTCGAAACTTGTGAAAAACACTTCCAATATTTTCAATCAATCCCAAACTCCATTTCATCAACAAAATCCCAATTTTTTTTTTTCAACAATATTTCCATTCCTTAATCATTCATCTCATATGATAATCATGTAAAAGTCATAAATAAATATTCACTTTTTCATTCATAAACACAATTTCCACTATTTACATTAATACCAAAATACATTACATAAGTCTCAATTACACATGAGAAAATAAAAGTTAGTTATAAAATACCAAAATGAAACCTAGTGTCCTACCAATGCACTGAAGATGGTGAGGTGACACGGACACTATGCAGAGTTGCAGAAGGTCTCACCCAGTCTGTGGTCTACTGGGCTCTCGGTCGGTCTCTCCAGAACCTACGCATCGCAAAAGCAACGCGCTAAGCAATAATGCTCAGTGGTGCCAATAATAAAATAAAAAGAAATAACAGAAAATAAATATGCAGTGAATGTATTGATGTCTCATTGCAAATAAATTTTCGATGAGTATTTGTAGTCTTACTTATTTTGTACTTGTTATATTCATTATTTTATTAAATTTATCCACTTTCATTTTTGGTTGCCCAAGTAACCTACACTGGGCAACTGGACTGGATAAACGGGTAAACTGGCACTGGGTATCAAGTACCTCGGGCCGTCACACCATTGGTCACATATGTGTCTCCCGGTGTGCAACAGAACATCTAATAAGCTGTAATAACATTAGGCACAAGGCCAAGTATCAACATAATATCATAATTTCTAAAAGCCATGAAATCACAGAATGGCATAATGCCATGTACTCACAGAATGGCATAATGCCATGTGCAGTACTGCTAACTGAACCCTATTGGCATGCCAACCTATCCAAACCAATCACATTAGGCCTACTAGGGCATTTTGCACTTTTAAGTTTTACAATTTTTGAATTTCAAGTTTGAATGCTACTATTCATTTCATTAGTCAACTAAAATGTTGACTTTTGCATAGACAATAGGTACATTGGTTTTAATACTCCCAACATACCACATTTTGAATTCAAAATTTGTTGGTATTGGTTGCCAATACCATTTCTAAGCTTAATGTTAATTGGACAAAATTTTCAGTTTTCATGCTTTGTATTTACTGTTCCATTAGTCATTTTTGCAGTGGGAATTTGGCAAAATGATCAACATGAAAGTTGTTCCTTATTTTGTCTAGTTGAATTTCTTTTTTTTGAATCACTACATTTAGAGTTTTGTAGCTCAAGTTATGGTCCAAAAACCACAACTGGCTGAATTGAAATTTTTCTGGACTGACCATATCTACAAGGTGAAAGGATGGCGCAACTCACTTGTTGGATAGGTTCTGTTCATAATTTGGGTTAGATATCTTCATGAAAGTTGTTGGTCTATATCTCAGTTTGTTGCTGGTAAAATTTCAGGTCAATTGGACCATTCTACACTGAGTTATGGCCAAATGACCAAACACTGTTCATTTGGTCATTCTGGAGAAACAGACTGCAGGTCACCCGGATTGGGGCAAGCTTTTGGTCCACTTGGTTTGGTCTTATGGGCATGGTTTCTTCACCAAAGTTGTGCCATTATGTGTCTAGTTTCTTGTCCAATTGGCCATGCACCAACTAAACCTCTACAATTCAAGTTATGGCTGCCCAAACCTGCTGGACTCATATCTAATTCTGTAGGTCACCTAGGGCAGCCACACTAAACCCAAATCCCATCACTAAACACACTTCATTTCTTGTTTACCCATAACTAAATGGTCACTAATTGACCATTAAAACTCACTTTCATCATTACATGATCAAAGTCTCAATTTCATGCTCAAACCCTAACTCCAATTTCCAATTCATGGCATACACACACCAAACTCATACCAAATCACTTTATCCATCATCTATACTCATCAATAACATAATTAAGCCACTTAATTTCATCAAAAACCAAAAATCCTTAAACTTTCTCATGGCTTCCAAATTTAGAGATTTCATTTACTCAAGTTTTTCTTTTAATTTCACACAATTTCTACTTGATTTAGCATGCTTACAAGATTAAAGAAAGAAAAGAAATTGTTTAGTGCACTAACCTTGAATGGAGCAGAATTTCAAGCTACCCAAACTTCTTTTTTTCTTCCTCTTTTGGCTGTCTAGAGGATGTTCAAGATGCTAGGTTAATTTTTTGTGAAGCAAGTTTGTGGTTTCGAGGTGAAATAAGGTGAGGTTTGGGAGCTTTAGTGAGCTTTCATGGTGGAATGGCTTTGGGAGAGAAAGTGACACCTGGTTTGGGTGGGGAACAGCATATGCCTTTTGTTTTTTTTTTTTCTCAATTATTCTCTTTAATAGGTTAATTTAAGTGGTGCTTAATTGTGATTGGTGGATAGGTTTTTAATGACATCATATGATGTCATAATTAGGTATTTTCTTTCATTTTCTTTTCTTCTCTTCTATACTCATTTCCAATTTAATTTTTAGCAATATTTATTCATATTTTAGATCATAGTAATTATTTGCTTAACTGGACAAGTCGGCCAAAAATCATCTCTGAAGACGAAATGACCAAAATGCCCTCCGTTTGGCTTAATGGGCCAAAATTGTTTGTACCGATTAAAAAATTTTTCTAAGTATTTTCTTAGCATTCTAATGCCATAGAATCCTCAATGAATCTTCTCTGGAGTCCTAAAAATTATTTTATGAATTTTCCCCCAGATCTAGGGCTCCTAGTTGCGAGAACCACAACTTCTCACTGGGTTACCCATCGCTAGGGCACAGGCTCATTTAACTTGATTGTATTTTATTTCTAAAATTTTTTCTTAAATTTTTCTTATTAATATTTGAGTTAATTATGGTTCCTCACTTTAGTTTAAATATTTTTCCAGACGTTCTAGCTTTCCGGACTGACACCGATCACCGGAATAGTAGAATGTGCGGAATTGCTACAGGGAGGGTGTTACAACTATTCCCCTCTAATTTAAATTTCGTCCTCAAAATTTACCTGATGCAAACAGTTGAGGGAACTGTTGCCTCATCGTCTCTTCACTTTCCCAAGTTGCCTCATCAGTGTTGTGGTGCCTCCAAAGCACTTTCACCAGTGAAATCTGCTTATTTCTCAACTCTTTCACTTCCCGAGCCAGGATCCGTATGGGTTCTTCTTTCATATGTCAAATCAGGTTGTACTTCAATTTCTTCCATGGAGATGACATGTGAAGGATCTGAGCGATGTCTTCTTAGCATAGACACGTGGAACACATTGTGGATCTTATCCAGCTCTGGTGGTAAAGCTAGCCTGTAGGCTACTGGTCCCACACGTTCAATGACTTCATATGGGCCAATGAACCTAGGACTCAACTTACCTTTTCTTCCAAACCTCAGTACCTTCTTCCACGGTGACACCTTGAAGAACACTTTATCGCCAACAGCATATTCTATTTCTTTTCTCTTCAGGTCGGCATAAGATTTCTGTCTATCTGAGGCAACCTTCATATTGGCTTTGATTAGTTTTACTTTCTCCTCAGTCTGTTTCACCAGGTCTGGCCCTACTAGTTTGTCTTCGCCTAATTCAGTCCAGCACACTGGAGTTCTACATTTTCTCCCATACAGTGCTTCATACGGGACCATTTGGATACTAGCTTGGTAGCTATTGTTGTATGCAAATTCTGCCAGTGGAAGGTATCTATCCCAACTTCCCTCAAACTCAATAACACAACTCCTCAGCATATCCTCAAGGACCTGACATATATTAAACATTATTATTACCATTTCAGTTCAATATGTGTATTAGTTTAATTAGTTTCAATTGTTTACCTGAATTACTCTTTCTAATTGCCCATCCGTCTGAGGATGGAAAGCTGTGCTGAAGTGGAGGTGTGTACCCAAGGACTCATGCAACTTCTTCCAGAATCTCGATGCAAACCTTGGGTCTCGATCAGATATGATGGAAAGTGGAATTCCATGCAATCTAACTATCTCACTGATATACAATTCTGCTAATTTCTCTATTGAGTAGTCACCCTAATCGGGCAGAAGTGTGCCGACTTCACAATCTATCTACTATCACCCATACTGCATCATGCTTCTTTTGGGTGAGAGGTAGAACACTTACAAAATCCATGGTGACCCGATCCCATTTCCATTCAGGTATGCGTATAGGCTGTAGCAAACCTGATGGAACTTGATGTTGTGCCTTGACTTGCTGACATGTCAAGCATTTAGTCACATAGTTAGTATGTCCTTCTTCATACCAGGCCACCAATACTCAAGCTTCAGATCATGATACATTTTTGTACTTCCTAGGTGCATAGCATAAACACTAATGTGTGCCTCTTTTAGAATACTAGCCTTCAATTCCCCATCATCTGATACACACAGTCTTCCTTTGTAGTACAGACACCCATCTGTTTTCACTTCATAGTCAGTTTCTTTCCCTTCTAGGATTTTTCTCATAATAGCCTTTAGCTTCTCATCTACCTTCTGCCCATCTAAAATCTGTTGTAACAGGTTTGGCCTAACTTGCAACTAAGCCAAAATAGCTCCATCTCGAACCAAAGATAGACGAGCATTCAATGATCTCAAAGCTGTGATGGATTTTCTGCTCAAAGCATCAGCAAATACATTTGCCTTCCCAAGATGGTAGTCAATTACACAATCATAGTCCTTCAGGAACTCAATCCATCGCCTCTGTCTAAGGTTGAGCTCCTTCTGAGTTGGCAAATATTTTAGACTTTTGTGGTCTGTGTAAATGTAGCACTTTTCACCATATAAGTAGTGCCTCCATAACTTCAGTGTGAAGATAATTGTTGCAAGCTCTAAATCATGGGTACGGTAATTCTGTTCATGTGGCCTTAGCTGCCTGGAAGCATAAGCAACCACCTTCCCCTCTTGCATCAATACACAACCTAACCCATTATGAGAGGCATCACTGTAGACCACAAAGTCCTTTCCTGACACTGGCTGTGTTACCACTGGTGCCTCTGTCAATATAGCCTTCAACTTCTCAAAACTAGTCTGACACTTGTCATTCCAGTCAAATATGACATTCTTGTGTAACAACTTTGTCATTGGAGCAGCTATTAAGGAAAATCCCTTCACAAATCTTCTGTAACACCCAGCTAGGCCCAAGAAATTTCTGACCTCAGTTGTATTCCTGGGAGGCTTCCATTCCATCACTGCTTCTATTTTCTTGGGATCCACTCTAATCCCATCAGCTGACACTATGTGTCCAAGGATTGCAATCTCATTCAACCAGAAGTCACACTTGGACAACTTAGCATACAGCTTTTTTTCTCTCAGGGTTTGCAGAACAATTCTCAAATGCTCATCATGTTCTTCCCTGGTCTTGGAATACACCAAAATATCATCAATAAATACCACTACAAACCGATCTAGGTATGGATGGAAGATACGGCTCATAAGGTCCATGAATGCTGCTGGTGCATTTGTTAGGCCAAAGGGCATCAATACACAACCTAACCTATTATGAGAGGCATCACTGTAGACCACAAAGTCCTTTCCTGACACTGGCTGTGTTACCACTGGTGCCGCTGTCAACATAGCCTTCAACTTCTCAAAACTAGTCTGACACTTGTCATTCCAGTCAAATATGACATTCTTGTGTAACAACTTTGTCATTGGAGCAGCTATTAAGGAAAATCCCTTCACAAATCTTCTGTAACACCCAGCTAGCCCCAAGAAATTTCTGACCTCAGTTGTATTCCTGGGAGGCTTCCATTCAATCACTGCTTCTATTTTCTTGGGATCCACTATAATCCCATCAGCTGACACTATGTGTCCAAGGATTGCAATCTCATTCAACCAGAAGTCACACTTGGACAACTTAGCATACAACTTTTTTTCTCTCAAGGTTTGCAGAACAATTCTCAAATGCTCATCATGTTCTTCCCTGGTCTTGGAATACACCAAAATATCATCAATAAATACCACTACGAACCGATCTAGGTATGGATGGAAGATACGGCTCATAAGGTCCATGAATGCTGCTGGTGCATTTGTTAGGCCAAAGGGCATCACTAGGAACTCATAATGCCCATACCGGGTCCTGAATGCAGTCTTTGGCACATCTGCATCCTTCATCCTCAACTGATGATAACCTGATCTTAGATCAATTTTAGAAAATACTCCTGCTCCCTTCAATTGATCAAACAGATCATCAATTCTAGGCAACAGATATTTATTCTTCACAATTACTTTATTCATCTACCGGTAATCGATGCATAACCTCAAAGTCCCATCCTTCTTTTTCACAAATAGCACTGGAGCTCCTCATGGTGACACACTGGGGTGTATGTGAAGAAACGGAAGCGTGAAAAACACAAGTTTATACCATTGAATTCAAAAATTTTCACCTAGGGTCACATGCATCATGCAAGATTTATTTTTATCTATTTGATTTCAATGATAAACAACATATTAAAACTCTTTTAATATGTTTTTGGATCTGTATTTGCCATTTAAGATTTTAAAATTAATCAGATTAATTTAGAACCCTAGATTAAATCAAGAACGATTACACTAACCTTTTGATGAACTGCAGCGTGTCTGCGCCTTTGAGATTCGTCTTCAGGACACCAGATGTTGTCCCTCTAGCTTGTACACACCAAGAACACCTATGGCAGCCCTTAAATAGCTTCTAAAGCTTTTTCTATTAATTAGAAAATCAAGTTTTGCCTTTTAAGAGATTAAAGATGTAAACAGGACACTAGAAACAATTTCTAGTGTTCTTAATTCAAGAGATTGATGGCTAATCTCTTTGAATTGATGAGAGATGAAGAGAAATAGCTGGAGAGGCTCAAAGTGGCGTGAAAAATGAGAGGAGAGGCTGCTGGTTATTTTTTCTTTTCATAACCACACTTAAATAGCTAGGTTAACACATTAAACCCTTGCCACATGTCACCCTTTGATTAGCTCTAGGTTTAAGTGACCCAATCACATTGTGCCAAGTGTCAAACCTATATTTAATCTTGATTTTAATCATCTTACATGATTAAAAAAACATTTGGCAAGCTTATGTGTTATGCCATGTGTCACCATCTCATGGTGCCACGTGTCACACTGCAAAATGACCAAAATGCCCCTGTGTCTTAATTTTGAGTTCTTAACCCAAAATAATTATTTTCTTCTTCTAATTAATTTATATCAAATATAAATTAATTAATTAATCTCTATTAATTAATTTCTCATTAATTAAATTCATATTTAAACACTTTAAATATAAATTTAACTTATATTATACATCCAATAATCTAGATTTGGTTTCAAGTCATGCTAGGGATTTTGCAATCTAATTGCAAACCAAACCTATTTAATTAATCAATTAAACTCTTTAATTAATTAATTAAATCATATTTAAATAGGTGATAACTTGTGTATGTGTGTGACTTACTAGGCTCATCACTAATTGGCAATGAGACATGATATCAACTCTTAATATCATTAGAACTCTTTCTTACCATAAATGATTTCTCTAAATCATTTTATAAACCTCATAGACCATGGTTAACACCTAGCATAGCATGCCATGGCCACCCAATTAGTAATAAGGTTTACCTTAAATGAACCTATAATCATATGTTACCATGCACTAGAATCTCTCTGCATTACAAAATCCCAACTCAAGCCGAGTCATGGTTTATGTCAAACTCCATTTGCTATGAATATTATGTTATCTTTTAATTCCAGTTCTTGATTAAAAGATTTTCTCATCGTAAACTCTTTTCGAATAAATCTATTTGTCCTGGCCAGGAACTTGAAACATCAAGAACAATTAAATGAACATAGGATTTTATCTCTATTTACTTAGAGGAACAGATTCCATCTTGATCAACACCTACCTCCATATATAACTAGTAGGAGCCAACACATGCCCATATACCCATACATAGTACAAGTATGAAAGCAGTATCAAACTCAAACTACCTATATACAAGATAACTGTGCTATCTCAGGTCTAAAGATTATATGCACTGATATGATTTATGACAAAACATTGACAAGAGTAAACTCCATGTGCTTGTCATAAGTGTCACTGGTTCGGCCTACTTACATTTATAAGTGCCTATCATGTTTGTTATATGGCATGAGACTCACCATTCCATCTTATTTATATCTCATATAAATAACTTGGGAACAAACATGAATACAATCTTTCTGGATAAGTCATGTCCTTATTATGAAGTATCCTCGATTGTGAACCTATTTATGATACTTTGTGCTAGAAATATTGTCACTCATATTCTTAACAACTTAAGAATAATATTTCTAAAAAAATATCAATGGACCTTTTCTATTACACATAAATATATTATATAAACAGAAAAGTGGAAATGCCATTTATTAATAAAATATGTACAAGATACATACTAAATGATATGCTCTAGGGCATACTACTAACAGTATGAACCCCTTATACGGCAACTCCTGTAACTGGATTTTCAGTTTCTTCAATTCTGTGGGCGCCATCCTATAAGGAGTAATAGAGATTGGTGCTGTACCCGGTAGTATCTCAATAGCAAATTCAACTTCCCTTTCTGGTGGCAAACTAGGCAATTCTTCAGGGAACACATCTGGGAAGTCTTTTACTGTGGGTATATCACAGATCCGCTTAGCTCGCTAGTATCCACCACAAGTGCTATGTAGGCTTCACAACCTGTTCTCATCAGTTTTCTTGCAATTGTGGCAGAGATGACAATGGACAAGAAATCATCTTTCCCCATAATCAGAATCTCATTACCCTCAGGAGTTTTCAAAGAAATGCTCTTCAGTTTACAATCAACCATTGCCTGATGACGTGATAACCAGTCCATTCCCAAAATCACATCAAACTCATGGAAAGGCAACTCAATCAAGTCTACCAAGAATTCATACCCCTGAATCCTTAACGGGCAACCCTTGTATAATTTGTTCACCACTACACTGTGGCCCAATGGATAAGTGACCAGAATGTCTTGGTCACTCTCCCCTACTAGTATTCCCCTTTCTATGGGTAGGTTTATGCAGATGTATGAATTAGTGGATCCTGGATCCACCAATGCATGCACAGATGTATTGTAGAGGGAGAATGTACCCCTGATAACGTCTGTGGCATCTTGCTCCTCCTGAGCTCTCATGGCATAGGCTCTGGCAGGTGGTCTGCCCTTAAGCCTCTCTGCTGGCTCAGATGCAGGCCTCTATGATGGTCCCACTGCCTCAGATTTGCCAGATTTCCTAACCCTTTATGGTGCAGGAGTAGGTCTGTCTGCTTGTGTTGGAGCAACTGTAATAGTTCTGCGTGGACAGTTCCTCAGCTGATGCTCTGTCGACCCACACCTTAAGCAGGCACCATTCACTCTCCAACACTCCCCCTTATGCCACTTCAGGCAATGTGGACATGCAGAAGATGCTGGGGCTGGTCCCCTAAACCCCGTCCTTGGAGAGCTGCCCACTGATGGTGTGGACTGACCTCTCTTAGGGGTGAACTATGGCCTGGGCCCTTGAGACTGACCTTGACCTTGTGGTTGACCTGAACTCTGTGCAGGTGGACCTTTGAACTTCTTCCCAAGTGCAGGAGATGAACTAGACTGACCCGAACCCCTCTTCTGCTGTCTCTCCCTTCTAGTCTGCTCACTTATTCTTACTTTTTCAACTTTTATTGCAGCTTCCACTAACTTGGTGAAGTTTGTGATTCCCAAGGCAGTGATCATGATCTTTATATTGTCATTTAATCCCTCTTCAAATCTCTTACACATTTCAGCTTCATTAAGGACTATCTCCCTCCCGTAGCGGCTCAATCTGACAAATTCCTTTTCATACTCGGCCACTGTCAACTGTCTCTGCCTCATGTTAATGAATTCCCATCTTCTCTCTTCTAGGTATACACTACCCACATATTTCTTCTTGAATTCGGAGAGGAAGAAGTCCCAAGTTATTACTTCTGGCTGTACTTCACTGGACACCGTATCCCACCATTCATATGCATCATCTTGCAACAGAGATATAGCAGCTTCTAGATTTTGTTCAGGAGTACAGTGGAGTTATTTTAAAACTCTGCTTGTTCTGTTCAACCAATTTTCGGCTGCAACAGAATCATCTTCTCTCTTGCCAAAGAAGTCCACTGCTCCAAATTTTCTCAACCTTTCCAGGTGTGATTTCGGTTGTGGAAGTGGTGGTGGTGGTGGCATTACCCCAGCCATTTGTTTGAAGAATTCGGCCATTTGCTGGAACACGACCTGTGGAGGCTGAGCAGGCTCTGATGGAGCTGGTGGAGCAGGTTCTCCTCTACCCCTAGTCTCAGCTGGTGCAGATGGAGCATGACTCTCCACTTCCTCCTCAACTGCCCTCTGAGATGTGGGGTCCATATCCTATTCAAAATAACAAAGACAAATAGATCTACATTAGTGTCACCTCGACTCTTACAAATGCAATGCATGGTATGGACTCGATCTAGGCCCAGAAACGCCTAAACCGTGCTCTGATACCACTAAATGTGACACCCCTTACCCGTCTACAGTTTAGCCAAGCAAGATATGCCACACAGTGCACCAGAACACCCTATTTTAATTCAATCATTTTTATTCTTCCTAATTTATTTTTTTTTTCATAGTTATGGAGTACAATTTGTGAAATATAATTCATTTCAGTCATTTATTGAAATCATAAATTTATTGAGGTTCCACAAATTTTATAGAAAATCCAGCAGAGTACCGGCTAAAAATGGAGAAAACAGTTCTTCGAAACCTGTGAAAAACACTTCCAATATTTTCAATCAATCCCAAACTCCATTTCATCAACAAAATCCCAATATTTTTTTTTCAACAACATTTCCATTCCTCAATCATTCATCTCATATGATAATCATGTAAAAGTCATAAATAAATATTCACTTTTTCATTCATAAACACAATTTCCACTATTTACATTAATGCCAAAATACATTACATAAGTCTCAATTACACATGAGAAAATAAAAGTTAGTTACAAAATACCAAAATGAAACCTAGTGTCCTACCAATGCACTGAAGATGGTGAGGTGACACGGACACTATGCAGAGCTGCAGAAGGTCTCACCCAGTCTGTGGTCTACTAGGCTCTCGGTCGGTCTCTCCAGAACCTACGCGTCACAAAAGCAACATGCTAAGCAATAATGCTTAGTTGTGCCAATAATAAAATAAAAAGAAATAACAGAAAATAAATATGCAGTGAATGTATTGATGTCTCATTGCAAATAAATTTTCGATGAGTATTTGTAGTCTTATTTATTTTGTACTTGTTATATTCATTATTTCATTAAATTTATCCACTTTCATTTTTGGTTGCCTAAGTAACCTATACTGGACGACTGGACTGGATAAACAGGTAAACTGGCACTGGGTATCAAGTACCTCGGGCCATCACACCATCGGTCACATATGTGTCTCCCGGTGTGCAACAGAACAGCCAATAAGCTGTAATAACATTAGGTACAAGGCCAAGTATCAACATAATGTCAGAATGGCTAAAAGCCATGAAATCACATAATGGCATAATGCCATGTAATCACAGAATGGCATAATGCCATGTGCAGTACTGCTAACTGAACCCTATTGGCATGCCAACCTATCCAAACCAATCACATTAGGCCTACTAGCGCATTTTGCACTTTTAAGTTTTACAATTTTTGAATTTCAAGTTTGAATGTTACTATTCATTTTATTAGTCAACTAAAATGTTGACTTTTGCATAGACAATAGGTACATTGGTTTTAATACTCCCAAGATAGCACATTTTGCATTCAAAATTTGTTGGTATTGGTTGCCAATACCATTTCTAAGCTTAATGTTAATTGGACAAAGTTTTCAGTTTTCATGCTTTGTCTTTACTGTTCCATTAGTCATTTTTGCAGTGGGAATTTGGCAAAATGATCAACATGAAAGTTATTCCTTATTTTGTCTAGTTGAATTTCTTTTTTTCAAATCACTCTATTTAGAGTTTTGTGGCTCAAGTTATGGTCTAAAACCTACAACTGGCCGGATTGAAATTTTTCTGGACTGACAATATCTACAGTGTAGTGAATAGTGACTGTAACTCACCTGTTGGATAGGTTCTGTTCATAATTTGGGTTAGGTTTCTTCATGAAAGTTGTTGGTCATAACTCAGCTTGTTGCTGGTAAAATGTCAGGTCAATTGGACCATTCTACACTGAGTTATGGCCAAATGACCAAACACTATTCATTTGGTCATTCTGCAAAAACAGACTGCAAGTCACCGGGATTGGGGCAAGCTTTTGGTCCACTTGGTTTGGTCTTATGGGCATAGTTCTTCACCAAAGTTGTGCCATTATGTGTCTAGTTTCATGTACAATTGGACTTGAACCAATTGAACCTCTAAATTCAAGTTATGGCTGCCCAAACTTGCTGGACTCATGTCCAATTCTGTAGGTCACCTAGGGCAGCCACACTAAACCCAAATCCCATCACTAAACACACTTCATTTCTTGTTTACCCATAACCAAATGGTCACTAATTGACCATTAAAACTCACTTTCATCATTACATGATCAAAGTCTCAATTTCATGCTCAAACCCTAACTCCAATTACCAATTCATGGCATACACACACCAAACTCATACCAAATCACTTTATCCATCATTTATACTCATCAATAACATAATTAAGCCACTTAATTTCATCAAAAACCATCAATCCTTAAACTTTCTCATGGTTGGCAAATTTAGAGATTTCATTTACTCAAGTTTTTCTTTTAATTTCACACAATTTCTACTTGATTTAGCATGCTTACAAGATTAAAGAAAGAAAAGAAATTGTTTAGTGCACTAACCTTGAATGGAGTAGAATTTCAAGCTACCCAAACTTCCTTTTTTCTTCCTCTTTTGGCTGTCTAAAGGATGTTCAAGTTGCTAGGTTAATTTTTTGTAAAGCAAGTTTGTGGTTTCAAGGTGAAATAAGGTGAGGTTTGGGAGCTTTAGTGAGCTTTCATGGTGGAATGGCTTTGGGAGAGAAAGTGACGCCTGGTTTGGGTGAGGAAGAGCAGATGGCTTTTGTTTTTTTTTTTTTTTGTCTCAATTATCCTCTTTAATAGGTTAATTTAAGTGGTGCTTAATTGTGATTGGTGGATAGGTTTTTAATGACATCATATGATGTCATAATTAGGTATTTTCTTTCATTTTATTTTCTTCTCTTCTCTACTCATTTCCAATTTAATTTTTAGCAATATTTATTCATATTTTAGATCATAATAATTATTTGCTTAACTGGACAAGTCAGCCAAAAATCATCTCTGAAGACGAAATGACCAAAATGCCCTCCATTTGGATTAAAGGGCCAAAATTGTTTGTACAGATTGAAAAATTTTTCTAAGTATTTTCTTGGCATTCTAATGCCATAGAATCCTCAATGACTCTTCTCTGGAGTCCCAAAAATTATTTTATGAATTTTTCCCCAGGTCTAGGGCTCCTAGTTGTGAGAACCGCAACTTCTCACTAGGTTACCCATTGCTAGGGCACCGGCTCATTTAACTTGGTTGTATTTTATTTCTAAAATTTTTTCTTAAATTTTTTTTATTAATATTTGAGTTAATTATGGTTCCTCACTTTAGTTTAAATATTTTTCTAGACATTCTAGTTTTCTGAATCGACACCGATCACCGGAACTGTAGAATGTGCAAAATTGCTACAGTCCGTGTTACACCTTTCTACTAGCAAGGAAAGGTGCAAGAGATTTGAGACTGGTTTGAAGCCTAGTTTGAGGATGCAAGTAGTGGGATTCAGGCACAGCAACTTCTCTGAGCTCATTTCTCAAGCACTTGAGCTAGAAAGGATTGAATCAGAAGCGACACCTGCAAAAGAAAAATCAGAGAAGACAAAGAAAACAGAGAAAGATAAAGGGGAAAAGTCAGTAGAGCCAAGTTCTAGTGGTACTTCTAGGAAGAGGAAGAAATTTGGTGGACCTGGCAGAGGTCGAGGTGGAAGGTTTGGAAGGGGTAGATTCTCTGGACAGAGACCCTCTAGGTCTAGTCTGTAGTCAAGCAGGGGTTCACAACCTCCCCGCCCCTGTGAGACTTGTGGCAAGATTCATGGGGAAGAATGCTATTGGGCAACAGGAGCCTGTTTTAACTGTGGAGGCAAGGGTCATATTGCCAAAGATTGCACTAGTGATCCTAGATTTGGTCCAGCTCCTACGACTACAGAAGGATCTATTCAGAGTCCTACTCCCAGAGGTTCACAACTAGTTGGCAGAGAAAGAGGCAGAGGTAAAGGCACTGCTTCTGGCAGTCAAGGTACTGTTGGTCAGTCAACACAAGGAAGTGCTTCAGCCAGAGTTTATACGATGAGACAGCAAGAAGAGGCTGAGACTTTCGATGTGGTAGCCGGTACATTCTCTATCTCTAATCAAGAAGTATTTGTGTCGTTTGATCCGGGTTCAACCCACTCATATGTTAGCATAGTCAGTTCACTTGCTGTTTCGTGTGTCCAAATGGGTTTTGAAGTGCTAGTAACTAGTCTGTTAGGACAAGAGGTTCGGGTCAATAGAATCTATAGAGACAATTCTTTGGTGATCCAAGGACATGTTTTTCTGTCAGATTTGATTGAAATGCCCTTCAGAGATTATGATATTATCTTGGGCATGGATTGGTTAGCTAGGCATCACGCCATGATTGATTGTATACTGAAGACAGTCACTTTTGGTCTCCCTCTGTACGGTGATGTGGTCATACATGGGGAGAGGCATTTACTTCCATCAAACATCATTTCGGCTGCACTAGCCAGAAGGATGATCAGAAAGGGGTGTGAAGCATTCTTGGCACATGTGATAGACACCCAAGTGGGGAGCCCAGCACTGAGGGACATCCTTACAGTATGTGACTTTTCGGATGTGTTTCCTGATGAATTGCCAGGATTACCTCCAGAAAGAGAGGTGCAGTTTAAGATTGATGTTATGCCTGGTGTGGACCCAATCTCCATAACACCATATAGAATGGCACCTGTAGAATTGAAAGAGTTGAAAGTGCATTTGCAAGAGCTGCTTGACAAGGGCTTTATCAGCCCTAATGTGTCACCTTGGGGAGCACCAGTGTTATTTGTTAAGAACAAAGATGGTACTCTCCCCTTATGCATTGACTATAGACAGTTGAATAAGGTGACAATAAAGAATAGATATCCATTATCCCGCATTGATGACTTGTTTGATCAGTTGAGGGGAGCAGTTGTGTTCTCCAAAATTAACCTGAGATCAGGTTATTATCAACTAAAAGTACAAGAGTAGAGTATTCCTAAAACTGCCTTCAGAACCCGCTATGGTCATTATGAGTTTTTGGTCATGCCATTCGGGTTGACTAATGCTCCGGCTGCTTTTATGGATCTGATGAACACTATCTTCAGACCATACCTCGATCAGTTTGTTGTGGTATTCATAGATGATATATTGGTCTATTCGAGGAGTGCAGAAGAGCATGATAGACATCTACGGATTATACTGCAGACTTTGAGAGAGAAACAGTTATATGCAAAACTATCAAAATGTGAATTTTGGCTGAAAGAAATATCTTTCTTGGGGCATGTAGTATCAGTAGACGGCATCAAGGTAGATCCAAGTAAGATAGAAGTTGTCCTTAATTGGAGGCCACCCAGAAATATCCCGAAGATTCACAGTTTTCTGTGGTTAGCTGGATACTACCAACGATTTGTGAAAGGATTCTCCATGTTGGCATCTCCATTGGCTAAGCTACTTCGAAAAGATGTGAAATTTCAATGGACGGATAAATGCCAGCAGAGTTTTAATGAATTGAAGAGGTGTTTGATTGAGGCTTCAGTTTTGACTTTACCTACTCCAGGTAAAGAATACACAGTTTACAGTGATGCTTCTCACAATGGGTTAGGCTGTGTATTGATGCAAGATTGAAATGTCATTGCCTATGCATCTCGCCAGCTAAAACCGCATGAGAGGAATTATCCAACACATGATTTGGAGCTTACAGCTATTGTGTTCACTCTTAAGATCTGGAGACACTATTTGAATGGGGAGAAGTGCTACATCTACACAGATCATAAGAGTTTGAAGTATTTAGGCACTCAGAAGGAGTTAAATTTTAGACAGAGGAGATGGTTAGAGTTGATAAAAGATTATGATTGTTTGATAGACTATCAGCCAGGGAAAGCTAATGTTGTGGCTAACGCTTTAAGTAGCAAGACTATGGCAAGTCTATGGGTTACTCCTTTGTCTATGGTACATGAGTTGAGATCATTACATGCCAGCTTAGAGATTAATGATGAGGGGTAGACAACAATTGCATGGCATGTACAGCCAGTGTTGATTGATCAAATCAGAATGGCTGCTCAGAATAATCAGAAGTATCAGAAGCTATTAGAAGAAGTCTGGCAGGGCAAGAAACTAGAATTCTCAATTAGAGATGATGGTCTACTACTACACCAAGGCAGAATGTATGTTCCTAATGATGTTGATTTGAGGCAGATCATTTTAAAAGAAGCACATGAGTCTCCTTTTGCCATGCACCCTGGTGGCACAAAAATGTATAGAGGGCTAACAGAGCACTACTAGTGGATGGGTATGAAAAGAGATGTGGCAGAGTTTGTTTCCAAATGCCTAACTTGTCAACAAGTGAAGGCAGAGCATCAAGTACTAGCTGGGTTGTTACATTCACTACCAGTACCATAATGGAAATGGGAGAGAATAACTATGGATTTTGTTATGGGACTTCCGAGGACACAGAAGATTCATGATGCAGTATGGGTCATTGTTGACAGACTAACCAAGTCTGCTCATTTTCTGCTAGTACGAATGGACTGCAGTTTAGAAAGATTGGCCAAGTTGTACATTGATGAGATAGTAAGACTGCATGGAGTGCTAGTATCCATCGTATCTGACAGAGATCCTAGGTTCACTTCTAGATTCTGGTGTAGTCTTCAAAGAGCCCTAGGAACTAGATTGAACTTCAGTACGGCATTCCACCCACAGATAGATGGCCAGTTTGAGAGGGTAATTCAGATCTTGGAGGATATGCTACGGGCTTGTGTGATTGAATTTGAGGGCAGTTGGGACATGCACTTGCTTTTGATTGAGTTTGCTTACAACAATAGCTACCAATCAAGCATTGGAATGCCTCCATATGAAGCTTTGTATGGTAGAAAATGTAGAACCCCGTTGTCTTAGGATGAGGTAGGTGAAAGAAAGATGATTGGTGTCACACCCTACCCTTCCGTAGGGCATAACATGATCCCGTAGTATACCTAATGAATTACCAACTTCGTCTACTGATAACCCATTAAATACACTACAAGGGATTTTAAACCTTTTCTTACTTCTTTTTAGAGTGGTGAGCACAATTTATAAGTGTTAAAAAAAAAATTTTTTTGAACTGAAGTGAAACTAGATAACACATTTGAAGAATTAATAATTTTTGTAAAAATTTTGGCAAAGTGCCATCTGTATTTTGAATAAAACAGTTCTTCAAAAACCTGTAAAAAGCACTTCAAATATATTTCTCAATCTCAAACTCCAACATAATAAGTTTCTCAACATTTGCCAACTCAAATCCATAATAATATTTCCAGTGTTTTCAAAAGCTAAGATAAAAGAAATATATCTTAAATTTTATAAGCCAAAATAATTTACAATTTATTTTACAACTTCAATGTATAATTTTAATTTACAACTACTCAAAATCAAGAACAATATATACATACAGTGAACATTACATTACAATACAAAATACAAAATATGGTATACTCAATATACCCGATGATCTCAGTGTAGTACTAGCAGCCTAGTCTGCTGCTCTATCAGTCTGTCTACCTGCGATAGCAATGAAAAGCTATCGCTGAGCTAATGTCTCAGTGGTGCACAACATTAACAAAATGCAACTTTAAATCACAAATCATAAGTCATATAAATAGTGGATACTTAAAACCATAGTTAAATTCAAAGACAGTGAATGTCATAAAGAATTTAAACTCCATTTCACAATATCACAATAAATATCAATAAATCACACACACACACAGCTTAATCATGTTGCCAAAGTTCAATTCATCCCAAAAGCCGATGGCTAGTGAGGAATTCAATTCATCCCAAAAGCTGATGGCTAGTGAGGAGTAACATAGCTAGCTAGCAATAATATGAGTACTCATTCTATTCGTCCTCAACAGGCACACAGCTCAACACTTCAGCCAGAGAGGGAATTCAAAGTCAATTCATCCCACTAGACAAGCTAGCGAGGAATTCAATCAATATACATGATAGCTATGGTTTCAAACCAATTGCAATATTTTCAAACAATAAGTATCCATCAAATTTCCATTCAAACAATTTTTCACAATTCAAAACAATAACATACAAAATTCTCATAATTTATAGCAATTGAAAAGTCAAAAGAAATAACTATTGTGCACAAACCTCTGATAAATGTCTCTTGGCTCTGACTCAGCGTTTCCTTCCCTTTCCCTGAGTCTTTGCTAACTGAAACACACAATTTAAAGTGTTTCAGTACTCATTTAAATTGTCTCTAAGAATAAAGCTTAATAATTAACTTATTGAATTCTATTATTTCCTTAGTCAACCTAAGATGTTGGCCCTCGACGCACTCTAGGTGAATTAGGTTTTAATGTTACCAATATGTCACATTTGTAGCCTTTTAGTATTGGTACATGTTACCAAATTCATTTCTAAGTATATTG
Source organism: Hevea brasiliensis (assembly GCF_030052815.1). Lineage (NCBI taxonomy): Eukaryota > Viridiplantae > Streptophyta > Magnoliopsida > Malpighiales > Euphorbiaceae > Hevea > Hevea brasiliensis. The sequence continues at coordinate 43,788,371 of NC_079505.1, forward strand.
CATTTTATTGCAATTTGCTGGATTTCGGTATACTAATTTGACCTAGCCGGATGACCTAGTTTCCTCAGTTTTCGGGTTTTGGTCCAAACTAGAAACTTGTAGGTCTATGTGTTATTGCACGTTTGGCGAAATTTCAGGTCATTCTGAGTTGTGTAGACCAAGTTATGGTCAATTTACCAATGCTGGATAGAATGCACCAAAAAGGTAACTTTAGGTCATTTTTAGGTCACTTTTGGTTCGGCTAGTTTTTGGACCTGAATTTGTGCAAGCTATTTAAATTGGTTCTGGCCATTTCTGGGCTTTGGTGTCTTCATAAGAATTGTAGATATATGTCTCAACTATTCATGGTAAAAATTTCAGATTAATTGGACGTGTTTTGAGTGAGTTATGGCCAAACCACTAACTGCTGCCCAAATGGTCAATTTTCAGGTTTTCAAAGCACTAATCCGGATTTGGTCATTTTTCAAGTCACCTTCTAAGAAGAATTTTGGTAAGCTTCCTTCATAAAAGTTGGCACATTTTGTGCCTAGTTTCACCTCCAATTGGTCTCATACCAATTGGAGCCACACACTTAAGGTTCTAAGCCAAAACATACTCTGCCCTATTACAATTTGTTCATCCTTTACCAATTACACATCCTATGCTTACCAAGTTCACTTTTCCATGCCAATTCTGGTTTGTACCATAACATTAACACATTTAGCAACACATTTTTTGTCATTTTGGCAGCTTGTAACCACTCTCAACATGCACCTTATAACTCAGAATTTTCCAAAGTCCCATTTACAACAATTAAAGTCCCATTTACCACAATTCAACCACTTGAACATACCTCATTTCCATGTCCAAATTCTAACAATTAAACACACACACATGCTGCCATCCATGACAACATAATTCAACAATATTTAATGAACTCAAACACTTTAATCTTCTTCATGAGGCTACCACAAGTTTACACATATCCATCAATTGCCATTTTCACTTTTTAAGCTTCCAAATCATACTTTACACATGGAATTCAAGTACAATATAATCAAACATTTAAATCATCATTCAAACCACTATTTACATGCAAGAATAAGCTATTCTTATTGAGGTTCCATGGCTGCCAAAATGTACATTTCCACTAATTCATCAAACTTCAAAAATCCTTCCACAAATCAACTACCCACAACACCCATTCAAAGTTTAATGAAACAAGAATTAAAAATACATACTTACCACTTTTGAAATTCTTCAAAACCTCACCAAAACTTAACTTTCTTGCTCCTAATAGCCTCCCCAAGTTGAGTATGCAAGGTTTAATGAAGGAAACTAGTGTGAAAAGTGGTTAGAATTGAGGTGCATGGAAGGTGATGAAGCTTCGGCCATGGTGTTTCAATGGAGGCTCACTTTGGCTTGGTGTTGGGAGGTTGAAGATGAAGAAATAATTCTATCCACAAGGCTTATGTAGGTCCCATAATTCATGGATAGTGGAGCACTAACTTTGGATTAATGAGTTAATTAATCCTAAGTTCCATAATTTGCAATTATGCCACTAAACTTTCACTATTTATTTTATGTACCACATTTCTTATTTTCATGACTTTTTCAATGTTTAATATCACTTATTTTTAATGTACATTTAGGTCAAAAGTCAACTCTAGGTGTCAAATGACCAAAATGCTCCACTTCGGGTTATATTATCGATTTTTCGATAACACCGATTTTTGTATGTTTCTCAATTTTTCTTTGATATTTCTAATGACATTTATACTTTTCAGGGTTCCTGCGGTCCAGGGCTAGTCAACTGCCCACGCCGCAACTTTCCAGTGCCGTCACCCATCGCTATGGTTCTCGGCTCGTTTAACTTGGTTACATTTCATTGCTATTATTTTTCCTTTGTTTTTCTTGTATTTTCTTTTCTTGTATTTCATTATTTTACGTCTCCTCATCAATATCTAAGTGTAATTCTAGGCATCCTAGCTGTCCGGACAACACTGGTCACAAGAACAGTAGAACGCACTACCGAACTTAGGGGTGTTACAATTCTCCCCCCCTTAAAATAAATTTCGTCTCGAAATTTTACCTGGCATTAATCTCTGAACGGCTGTGGGTGCTGTCTCCTCATATCCTCCTCACGTTCCCAAGTAGCTTCCTGACCTGAATGATGGTTCCACAGCACTTTAACCAGGTGTATCTATTTATTCCTCAGCTGCTTCACCTCATATGCCAGAATTTCTATGGGTTCTTCCTCATATGAGAGGTCTGGATTTACCTCAATCTCTTCAACTGATAGTACATGAGATGGGTCAGATCTGTACCTCCTTAACATGGACACATGGAAGACGCTGTGTATCCTTTCTAGCTCTGGAGGTAATGCTAGCCAATATGCCAAAGGACCCACTTTTTCCAGAACCTCATATGGTCCGATGAAACGAGGACTCAGTTTCCCCTTTCTGCCAAATCTCATAATCCTCTTCCAAGGAGAAACTTTAAGGAATACCTTATCACCCACTGCATATTCAATATCTCTTCTCTTCAGATCAACATAGGACTTCTGACAGTCTGATGCAGCCTTGAGTCTATCTCTAATCAATCTGATCTTTTCCTCTTTCTGCTGAATAATTTCTGGCCCAATCATCTTTCTTTCACCTACTTCATCCCAACATAGGGGAGTTCTGCACTTCCTGCCATACAAAGCTTCATATGGAGGCATCCCAATGCTTGATTGGTAGCTGTTGTTATAAGGAAACTCAATCAAAGGCAAGTGTATATCCCAACTACCTTCAAACTCAATCACACAAGCCCGTACCATATCCTCCAATATCTGAATTACCCTCTCAGACTGGCCATTTGTCTGTGGGTGGAATGCTGTGCTGAAGTTCAATCTAGTTCCTAGGGCTCTCTGAAGACTACCCCAGAATCTAGAAGTTAACCTAGGATCTCTGTTAGATACAATCGATACTGGCACTCCATGCAGTCTTATAATCTCATTTATGTACAATCTGGCTAGTCTTTCCAGGCTATAGTCCATCTGGACTGGCAAAAAGTGAGCAGACTTGGTCAGTCTGTCAACTATAACCCATACTGCATCATGACTATTCTGGGTCCTCGGAAGTCCCGTAACAAAATCCATAGTTATCCTTTCCCATTTCCACTCTGATACTGGCAATGGATGTAACAATCCAGCTGGTACTTGATGTTCTGCCTTTACTTGCTGACAAGTTAAGCATTTGGAAACAAATTCAGCTATATCCCTCTTCATACCCATCTACCAGTAATGCTCTTTCAGCCCTCTGTGCATTTTAGTTCCACCAGGGTGCATAGCAAAAGGAGACTCATGTGCTTCCTTCATAATGATCTGGCTTAATTCATCATCATTAGGAACGCACATTCTACCCTAATGTAGTAGTAAACCATCATCTCTCACAGAAAATTCAGGTTTCTTGCCCTGTTGGACTTCTTTCAGTAGCTTCTGATATTTTTCATCACTCTGAGCAGCCATTCTGATTTGATCAATCAACACTAGCTGTACATGCCATGCAACTACTGTCTGTCCCTCATCATCAATCTCCAAACTGGCATGCTGTGCTTTCAACTCATGTACCATGGGTAAAGGAGAAACTTTAAGACTTGCCATAGTCTTGCGACTTAAGGCGTCAGCCACCACACTTGCTTTCCCTGGCTGATAGTCTATTAAGCAATCATAGTCTTTAATCAATTCTAACCATCTCCTCTGCTGTCACACCCTACTCCATTGTAAGATGTAACATGATCCCGTAGTACACCTAATGAATTACCGTACTTCGCCTACCGATAACCCATTAGATATACTACAAGGGATTTTAAAACAATTTCGTGCAATTTAAATCATCGATTAAAATCTGGTGTTATAAAATTTTTTTCAAAATTTCGGCAAAGTGCCGGCTGTATTTTGAGAAAACAGTTCTTCAATCCTGCAAAAGAAAAATGCTCCCAATATGTTTTCTCAAATACAACTTCAGTAACTTCAATTCAATTCACAATTCAATTCTCAATACACAATCAATTCATTTTCAAACTAATCCCATCATAAAGAAATATCTCATTCATTTCAAGACTCAAAATTTATATTACAAACTATTCAGATAATTGAAATCTCAAATTTACATTTACAATAATTTACATTTGATTACATACCAAAATATTTTACAAGAGTTTTATATACAACTGCTCAAATAATTTACATACATATTATTACATGCTTACATCAAAACCTATGTACATGGGTATACCTATGATATACCCGAGCTTATCCGAATATATCTTCAACGAAATTTACTTATCGCTCTATGCTCTTCTTACTGCGATAAAGATACAAAGCTATCATGAGTGGTGAACTCTGGTGCACAACTATAATTTAAAACATAGTACAATATACATTGACAAATTTACAAAGAAATAATTTGAGAATCAATATCGATCAAATTTCACATCTCAAAAAACACATTGCCAATAATTTAAATAATTTTTATAAATGACTTGGAGTAAAAAATTCAATTTATCATATATTGACTATCAATTAAAGTAATTCCAACAAAATCAATTATACATAAACCATAATTAAAATCACCATTCCTTACCATTCAAAATCCATTCTCAGATCTCAAAATCATTATGTATATAAAATATAATATTGTATCTCAAAAGTCATTATGTATCTCAAAAATCATATTGTATCTCAAAAGTCATTATGTATCTCAAAAATCAATCTTTATCTCACTAACTATGCAAGACTAACCCGAAAGGGCCATAATCGATGTGATTCTAACTCACTATGGTCGGGAGGTCGACCGATTCTAACTCCCTATGGTCGGGAGGTCGAATCATCGTGCACGCATCATCACAATAATGAATCTTCCGCAAGGGCCATAACGATAAAATAAACTTAGATCTAACCTCAAATCGAGGAAAATCTAAGCCTGCACGTACCATGGTAATCAAAACACAAAAAAATACATTGTCTTCTAAACAAATGAGAGAGACGGGTAATAACCTAGTCAAGCATCTATAGTGAGATATAAAACAATATCACAATCCTTTTAGTGAGCATAAATCACAATATAATTCGATTCAAATTCAATTCCAATATCCAATAATTTTTTATGCTCATCACAATTCAAATCATAATTTACATTTTTCCATGAAAATTACCATCACAATTCAAAACATGTTATATCACAATTTTCCAAACATAATTTATTCAATCCATAACAATGCTTAATAATTGTGGAAATACCATTTCACAAAGCTAAATTCATACATACTATAACAATTTCAATAATCATTGAATTAAATCCAATGCTTGTTAAACATAATACATAAGAAAAATATGTCATTTAATCATATGAAATATTCAAAACAAAATCAGTTAAAAACTAGTTGTGCACAAACCTCTGATGACTGTCTCCCTGATCTGGACTCAGTGTTTCCTTCCCTTTTGCTGAGTCCTTGTTAACTGAGAAACACAATTTGAAGTGTTTCAGTGCTAAATTAAACTGTCTCTATCGATGGTGTTTGGTAAATAATGCACTGAACTCAATTATTCACTTAATCACCTAATATACCAACCCTCATTGCGTTTTAGGTAAATTAGGTCTTAGTGTCGTTAATATGTCACATTCGATAGGGTTTTAGGTTTGGTATGTTTTACCAAAGTCATTTCCTTGTTTAGTGCATTTTAGTGCAAATTGCTGGATTCCGGGATACTGGTTTGACCTAACTGGACGATCTAGTTCCTCGGTTTTCGAGTCTCGGTCGAAACTACAAACTTGTAGATCTAGGTCTTATTGCACGCGGGGCAAAATTTCAGGTCAATCCGAGTTAAGTAGACCAAGTTATGGTCATTATACTATTGCTGGTCAAATAGTACCATTTTAGGTCAATTTTAGGTCAATTTGGTCAACTCTGGTTCGGCCAGTTTTTGGACCCGAACTTGTGCAAGTTGTTTGACTTGCTTATGGTCATTTCTGGGCTTTGGTGTCTTCATAAGACTTGTAGGTATGGGTCTTAACTATTCTTGGTCAAAATTTCAGGTCAATTGGACCTGGTTTGAGTGAGTTATGGCCTAAACACTCACTGCTGCCCAATTGGTCATTTTTCAGGTCCTAATTGCACCTAATCCGAATTGGTCATTTTCTTAGGTCACCTTGCAAGCAGAATTTTGGTATGTTTTCTCAATGAAAGTTGGCACATTTTGTGCCTAGTTTCACCTCCAATTGGTCTCATACCAATTGAGCTTACACATTTAAGGTTATAGGCTAAAATGTACACTTCCCTCACTATGCCTTTCACACCCCACTTCAAACACATATTTACCTTGCAAAGTTTACTTCCATACCCATCTGTTTTGGTACATTAACCACAGTATAATCTACTTTACATTGACATTATTTTGGGCAGATTACCATTACCCTCAACACACCAAATATAATTCACATTTACAATATCTCAATACCATTACATACACACCTAAACACCACTAATTCTCACATACACTTTACACAATAATTTTATACACATATCTTTCATTCCTTAATGCCACAATTCTGCCAACACTTCCTTCAATACATACAATTACTCAAGTGTTCCCAAGCTGCCGCAAATCTTCTTCAACATCAAAGTGCCGTCCAAGTTACCAATTCCCATCCAAGTGCATAAATCACCATATAAACATTAAATAATTCACTAGGTTACTATATCACCATGATCAACATTATTTCTCATCAATTATATGCACAAATATCTCATCAAAAACGTGACTCATGGCTGTCCAAAATGAAAACAACAATAACTCTTCAAACTCAAAATTTTCTTTCACCAAACCAACACCCATAACATACACACAAAACTTAACAAAGGAATTCTCAAAAAATGTAAACTTACCTTTGATTGTAACTTGCTAAACCTTCACCAAACTTCTCAAAATTGGTATCAATATCTTCCTTGTGATGTGTAGACAAAGTTTAATGAAGAAACCTAAGAGGTTGGAGTTGAAAATGGAGAGTTAAGAAAGCTTGCATGAAAAATGGCTATGGAGTTTCCTCTCACCTTCATTCACGGCAATGTTGAATTCATGTGGAGAAGATGGAGTTTCAGCTGAATATTAAGTGTACACATGTCCCACTATGTTTTTAATTAATTCCCTTAGTGGTCCACTAAAAAATTAAATCATATTATAAGTTAAACTTTCACTTAATCCCACATTAACCCATGATTTTAGCTATTTACTTTAGGTACCACCAAATTAATTTTTCATTTCATTTTCTAAGTGTAATATTATTTATTTTTAATGGACATTTAGGTCAAAAGACACTTCAGGATGTCAAATGACCATAATGCCCTGTCAAGTTACGTTCGATTTTTCAAGAATAATCGTATTTTGTCTGTTTTTCGATTTCTCACTTTTCTTTGTACTAATTATTTAATTTTTCTTTGATCTTTCTAATGATATTTATTCTTCAACAAGGGTCTATTTAAGTCATAAAAATGTTTTCCAGGGTTCCCCGCAGTCCAGGGCTAGTCAACGGTCCACGCCGTGACTTCCCGGTGCGGTCACCCATCGCTAGGGTTCTCGGCTCGCTTAACTTAGTCACATTTCTTTGCTATTATTTTTCCTTTGTTTTTCTTGTATTTTCTCTTCTTGTATTTCATTATTTTATGTCTCCTCACTCATATTGAAGTGTAGTTCTAAGCATCCTAGCTGTCCGGACAGCACTGGGCACCGGAGCAGTAGAACGCACTACCGAACTTAAGGGTGTTACAATTCTCCCCCCCTTAAATAAATTTCGTCTCGAAATTTTACCTAGCATTAGTCTCTGAACAGCTATGGGTGCTGTCTCCTCATATCCTCTTCACGTTCCCAAGTAGCTTCCTGGCCTAAATGATGGTTCCACAGCACTTTAACCAGGTGTATTTGTTTGTTCCTCAGCTGCTTCACCTCATATGCCAGAATTTTTATGGGTTCTTCCTCATATGAGAGGTCTGGATTTACCTCAATCTCTTCAACTGATAGTACATGAGATGGGTCTGATCTGTACTTTCTTAACATGGACACATGGAAGACACTGTGTATCCTTGCTAGCTCTGGAGGTAATGCCAACCGATATGCCAAAGGACCCACTCTTTCCAGAACTTCATATGGTCCGATGAAACGAGGACTCAGTTTCCCCTTTCTGCCAAATCTCATAATTCTCTTCCAAGGAGAAACTTTGAGGAATACCTTATCACCCACTGCGTACTCAATATCTCTTCTTTTCATATCAACATAGGACTTCTGACGGTCTGATGCAGCCTTAAGTCTATCTCTAATCAATCTAATCTTTTCCTCTGTCTGCTGAACAATTTCAGACCCAATCACCTTCCTTTCACCTACTTCATCCCAACATAGGGGAGTTCTGCACTTTCTGCCATACAAAGCTTCATATGGAGGCATCCCAATGCTTGATTGGTAGCTGTTGTTATAAGCAAACTCAATCAAAGGCAAGTGTGTATCCCAACTACCTTCAAATTCAATCACACAAGCCCGTAGCATATCCTCCAATATTTGAATAACCCTTTGAGGTTGGCCATCTGTCTATGGATGGAATCTTTGGTCTTGAAGTTCAATCTAGTTCTTAGGGCTCTCTCAAGACTACCCGAATCTAGAAGTGAACCTAGGATCTCTGCTGACACAATTGATCTGCATTCCATGCGCTTTACAATCTCATATACGCATAATCTGCTAATCTTTCCGTGCTATAGTCCATCCGAATCGCAAAAAGTGAGCGGACTTGGTTAGTCTATCAACTATAATATCTCGTATCATGACTATTCTATGTCCTCGAAATCTCGTCACAAAATCCATAGTTATCTATTCCCTTACAATGTTTCATAGGGTGCCACTTGTATGCTAGCTTGACACTTATTAATGTATACAAATTCTATTAGTGGAATGTATCTGTCCCATCTCCCCACGGATTCAATGACAGAAGTTCTCAGTATATTCTCGAGGGTTTATTACATTTTACAGGTTATTATTATCATTTCATTTCATTATTTACAGAAATCCAATGAGTTTCAAAATTTACCTGAATCACTTGTTTATTTGTCCATCCATCCGAGGATAATAAGTCGATCTTGATATCTCTAAGCTTATAGCAATTCGTGGTATTGTAATTCACACTAATGTAACTGAGTCACTGACTCTAGCTACCTTACAAGTGTAGTCGTTTGATAGGCTAGTTCTGAAGTTTTAAATTTATGACTAAAATTTCCACATTTATTTCCAGTAATAGTACTCTATTCGGGTGCAACTGTATCAATTTATAGATTACTTACAATTATTCTTAATTTATTATACTACGAGGAAGCACGTAGCTCTACACAATAATCCCGTGTTGGTACTATAATATGCAGCTTGCAATATAAACATTGAGAACATTATATAGTCACTACATCATAACCTCATGGACTAGGTTTCCCAACATCTTATCTTTCTCGAATCCACTAATATCCTAAACCGGTTCTGATTACAATATCCATTAATAATTACTAACAGTAACATCTTTGCCCTCATCTAGAGTAATTCTATTACTGTAACTTACTTTTAGGTCCTCTTGCCTTACATTAGTAGGCTCGCCAATTAGCTTTATAATTTACGGTATGTAAAAAAAATACTTTTAGCTAAAATTCTTCCAAAATTAATGTCAATCATACTTGTTATTACAATTATTATCCTAAAAGACTAGTCACTAATACATTAAAATTCATTCCCATGTAAAGGAATAACAACAGGACATATAGTTCTGACACTAACACACAACTAAGTAGTGCTGGGATCAAACAATAACTAATTGTTTCTTTCAAAATTTAAGAACTTACCAGTAGCTACATCCAAGTTTCGCTCTTTCTCCTTGGTGCACAGTGAACGCCCGATCGGTGCACTACCATATTCGGGTTGATTCACCGTGTTATAGTGGTGAGGAGTACTAACTCTATTTCTATCTTGACTCGATCGAGTCCGTGAACTCGAGAGCAGATCGAGGTGGTTTAGTACAATTTTTAGCAAAGTATCCAAGTTTTCCACAATTGTAGCAGGCTCCAGAGGTCTTATAGCATATCCCACCATGATATTTTCCACAAGTTTCACATAGGCGGGAAGGGTAGGAACTTCTAGTTGTTCGACGACTGGACCTTGGTGGTCTCTGTCTTAATGATCCACCTCTATCGTATCCCTGAGCTCGGGGTTCCTCAAATTCTTTTCTCTTTCTCAAATTACTGTTCGAGCTCTGACCCATAGGTTTCTCCCTCTTTTCCATTTCACACTGCCCTTGTGGGGTTGGAGTGCAGATTGGGCTTGGGCCGTGATTATCAGCCATTTGTTGGAAGAAAGTGGCCATTTGCTGGGCCATTTGTGCAGTAATTTGTACTGGTAAAACTGGTACAGTCGAGCCTTCGACACTTTGCGGAGCTGGGGCCTCAACTTGAACTTCTGCCATCATGGACTGTTCTACGGTCTCATTTTTCTCTTCCATATCTTTCCACAAGATTCTCTATTCCTGTACAACCAACATAAGGAGATTCCTCTCCATTAGTTCATATTTATGATGTAAATGTACTATATGTATCAAACATTTGAGCAGTTGTAGTTACCGACAAAAAGATTTCAAATTCACGATTAAATTCACTTTAAAACCATTGCTCTGATACCACTAAAACATGTCACACCCTACTCCTCTGTAAGATGTAACATGATCCCGTAGTACACCTAATGAATTACAGTACTTCGCCTATCAATAACCCATTAGATATACTACAAGGGATTTTAAAACAATTTCGTGCAATTTAAATCATCGATTAAAATCTGGTGTTATAAAATTTTTTTCAAAATTTCGGCAAAGTGCCGGCTGTATTTTGAGAAAACAGTTCTTCAATCCTGCAAAAGAAAAATGCTCCCAATATGTTTTCTCAAATACAACTTCAATAACTTAAATTCAATTAACAATAAAATTATCAATACACAATCAATTCATTTTCAAACTAATCCCATCATAAAGAAATATCTCATTCATTTCAAGACTCAAAATTTATATTACAAACTATTCAGATAATTGAAATCTCAAATTTACATTTACAATAATTTACATTTGATTACATACCAAAATATTTTACAAGAGTTTTATATACAACTGCTCAAATAATTTACATACATATTATTACATGCTTACATCAAAACCTATGTACATGGGTATACCTATGATATACCCGAGCTTATCCGAATATATCTTCAACGAAATTTACTTATCGCTCTATGCTCTTCTTACTGCGACAAAGATACAAAGCTATCATTGAGTGGTGAACTCGTGGTGCACAACTATAATTTAAAACATAGTACAATATACATTGACAAATTTTACAGTAAATAATTTGAGAATCTGAATACTGATCAAATTTCACAACTCAAAATACTCATTGCCAATAATGTAAATCATTTGTATAAATGACTTGGAGCACAAAATTCAATTTATCATATATTGACTATCCATTTAAGTAATTCCAACAAAATCAATTATACATAAACCATAATTAAAATCACCATTCCTTACCATTCAAAAGCCATTCTGTATCTCAAAAATCATTATGTATCTCAAATATCATATTGTATCTCAAAAGTCATTATGTATCTCAAAAATCATATTGTATCTCAAAAGTCATTATGTATCTCAAAAATCATATTGTATCTCAAAAGTCATTATGTATCTCAAAAATCAATCTTTATCTCACTAACTATGCAAGACTAATCCGAAAGGGCCATATTCGATGTGATTCTAACTCCCTATGGTCGGGGAGGTCGAATCTGATTCTAACTCCCTATGGTCGGGGAGGTCGAATCATCGTGCCTGCATACCATCACAATAATGAATCTTCTGCAAGGGCCATAACGATAAAATAAACTTAGATCTAACCTCAAATCAGAGGAAAATCTAAGCCTGTGCACGTACCATGGTAATCAAAACACAACTCACTCCATTGTCTTCTCAACAAATGAGAGAGACGGGTAATAACCTAGTCAAGCATCTATAGTGAGATATAAAACAATATTACAATCCTTTTAGTGAGCATAAATCACAATATAATTCGATTCAAATTCAATTCCAATATCCAATAATTTTTTTATGCTCATCACAATTCAAATCATAATTTACATTTTTCCATGAAAATTACCATCACAATTCAAAACATGTTATATCACAATTTTCCAAACATAATTTATTCAATCCATAACAATGCTTAATAATTGTGGAAATACCATTTCACAAAGCTAAATTCATACATACTATAACAATTTCAATAATCATTGAATTAAATCCAATGCTTGTTAAACATAATACATAAGAAAAATATGTCATTTAATCATATGAAATATTCAAAACAAAATCAGTTAAAAACTAGTTGTGCACAAACCTCTGATGACTGTCTCTCGATCCGACTCGTGTTTCCTTCCTTTTCTGAGTCCTTGTTAATCGAGAAACACAATTTGAAGTGTTTCAGTTAAATTAAACTTACTCTACCGATCGTGGATGGTAAATAATGCACTGAACTCAATTATTCACTTAATCACCTAATATACCAACCCTCATTGCGTTTTAGGTAAATTAGGTCTTAGTGTCGTTAATATGTCACATTCGATAGGGTTTTAGGTTTGGTATGTTTTACCAAAGTCATTTCCTTGTTTAGTGCATTTTAGTGCAAATTGCTGGATTCCGGGATACTGGTTTGACCTAACCAGACGATCTAGTTCCCTCGGTTTTCGAGTCTCGGTCGAAACTACAAACTTGTAGATCTAGGTCTTATTGCACGCGGGGCAAAATTTCAGGTCAATCCGAGTTAAGTAGACCAAGTTATGGTCATTATACTATTGCTGGTCAAATAGTACCATTTTAGGTCAATTTTAGGTCAATTTGGTCAACTCTGGTTCGGCCAGTTTTTGGACCCGAACTTGTGCAAGTTGTTTGACTTGCTTATGGTCATTTCTGGGCTTTGGTGTCTTCATAAGACTTGTAGGTATGGGTCTTAACTATTCTTGGTCAAAATTTCAGGTCAATTGGACCTGGTTTGAGTGAGTTATGGCCTAAACACTCACTGCTGCCCAATTGGTCATTTTTCAGGTCCTAATTGCACCTAATCCGAATTGGTCATTTTCTTAGGTCACCTTGCAAGCAGAATTTTGGTATGTTTTCTCAATGAAAGTTGGCACATTTTGTGCCTAGTTTCACCTCCAATTGGTCTCATACCAATTGAGCTTACACATTTAAGGTTATAGGCTAAAATGTACACTGCCCTCACTATGCCTTTCACACCCCACTTCAAACACATATTTACCTTGCAAAGTTTACTTCCATACCCATCTGTTTTGGTACATTAACCACAGTATAATCTACTTTACATTGACATTATTTTGGGCAGATTACCATTACCCTCAACACACCAAATATAATTCACATTTACAATATCTCAATACCATTACATACACACCTAAACACCACTAATTCTCACAGACACTTTACACAATAATTTCATGCACATATCCTTCATTCCTTAATGCCACAATTCTGCCAACACTTCCTTCAATACATACAATTACTCAAGTGTTCCCAAGCTGCCGCAAATCTTCTTCAACATCAAAGTGCCGTCCAAGTTACCAATTCCCATCCAAGTGCATAAATCACCATATAAACATGAAATAATTCACTAGGTTACTATATCACCATGATCAACATTATTTCTCATCAATTATATGCACAAATATCTCATCAAAAACGTGACTCATGGCTGTCCAAAATGAAAACAACAATAACTCTTCAAACTCAAAATTTTCTTTCACCAAACCAACACCCATAACATGCACACAAAACTTAACAAAGGAATTCTCAAAAAATGTAAACTTACCTTTGATTGTAACTTGCTAAACCTTCACCAAACTTCTCAAAATTGGTATCAATATCTTCCTTGTGATGTGTAGACAAAGTTTAATGAAGAAACCTAAGAGGTTGGAGTTGAAAATGGAGAGTTAAGAAAGCTTGCATGAAAAATGGCTATGGAGTTTCCTCTCACCTTCATTCACGGCAATGTTGAATTCATGTGGAGAAGATGGAGTTTCAGCTGAATATTAAGTGTACACATGTCCCACTATGTTTTTAATTAATTCCCTTAGTGGTCCACTAAAAAATTAAATCATATTATAAGTTAAACTTTCACTTAATCCCACATTAACCCATGATTTTAGCTATTTACTTTAGGTACCACCAAATTAATTTTTCATTTCATTTTCTAAGTGTAATATTATTTATTTTTAATGGACATTTAGGTCAAAAGACACTTCAGGATGTCAAATGACCATAATGCCCCTGTTCGGGTTACGTTCCCGATTTTTCGGTAACACCGTATTTTGTCTGTTTTTCGATTTCTCACTTTTCTTTGTACTAATTATTTAATTTTTCTTTGATCTTTCTAATGATATTTATTCTTCAACAAGGGTCTATTTAAGTCATAAAAATGTTTTCCAGGGTTCCCCGCAGTCCAGGGCTAGTCAACGGTCCACGCCGTGACTTCCCGGTGCGGTCACCCATCGCTAGGGTTCTCGGCTCGCTTAACTTAGTCACATTTCTTTGCTATTATTTTTCCTTTGTTTTTCTTGTATTTTCTCTTCTTGTATTTCATTATTTTATGTCTCCTCACTCATATTGAAGTGTAGTTCTAAGCATCCTAGCTGTCCGGACAGCACTGGGCACCGGAGCAGTAGAACGCACTACCGAACTTAGGGGTGTTACATCTGCCTCAAGTTCAATTCCTTCTGGGTACCTAAGTACTTCAAGCTCTTGTGATCTATGTAAATGTAGCATTTCTCTCCATACAAATAGTGTCTCCAGATCTTCAGAGCAAAAACAATAGCTGCTAGCTCTAAATCATGTGTTGGGTAGTTCCTCTCATGCGGTTTCAGCTGGCGTGATGCATAAGCAATGACATTTCGATCTTGCATCAGTGCACAGCCTAACCCATTGTGAGAAGCATCACTATAAATCGTATATTCTTTACCTGCAGTAGGTAAAGTAAGGACTGGAGCTTCCCAAACACCTCTTCAACTCATAAAACTCTACCGACATTTATCCGCCCATTGAAATTTTACATCCTTCGCGGCAGCTGGAGAAGCTAACATAGAAAACCCTTTCACAAATCGTAGTAATATCCACTAAACCCAGAAAACTACGTGATATTTCAGGCAACTTCCAATTAAGGATAGCTTCTACCTTGCTAGAATCTACCTTGATCCCTTCATCTGACACAACATGTCTTAAGAAGGAGATTTCTTTCAGCCAAAATTCACATTTCGACAATTTGGCGTATAGCTATTTCTCCCTTAAAGTCTATAGTACAATCCGTAGATGTCTATCATGCTCTTCTGCATTCCTCGAATATATCAAAATATCCATTAATAATTACCACCACAAATCTTTGCCCTCATCTAGAGTAATTCTATTACTGTAACTTACTTTTAGGTCCTCTTGCCTTACATTAGTGTTCATCAGATCTATAAAAGCAACTGGAGCATTAGTTAACCCGAATGGCATTATTGGAAACTCATAGTGGCTATATCGAGTTCTGAAAGTAGTTTTTGGAATACTCTGCTCTTACACTTTCAACTGATAATAACCAGATCGCAAATCAATTTTGGAGAATACAGCTGCACCCTTCAACTGATCAAACAGATCATCAATGCGAGGCAATGGATATCTGTTCTTTATTGTCACCTTATTCAACTATCGGTAGTCAATACATAAGTGGAGGGTGCCATCTTTCTTCTTAACAAACAATACTGGTGCTCCCCAAGGTGACACACTAGGGCGGATGAAGCCCTTTTCAAGTAGTTCTTGCAACTGTACATTCAAATCCTTCAACTCTGCTGGTGCCATTCTGTATGGTGTTATGGAGATTGGATCCACACCAGGCATAACATTAATTTCAAACTGCACTTCTCTTTCCGGAGGTAATCCTGGCAATTCATCAGGAAACACATCTGGAAAGTCATATACTGTAGGGATGTCCTTCAATGCTGGACTCCCCACTTGGGTGTCTACCACATGTGCCAAGCATGCTTCACACCCCTTTCTGATTATTTTTCTGGCTAGTGTAGCTGAAATGATGTTTGACGACAATAGCTGCCTCTCCCCATGTATTACCACATCACTGTATTGAGGAAGACCAAAAATGACTGTCTTCAGTCTACAATCAATCTTGGCGTGATGCCTGGCTAACCAATCCATGCCCAAGATGATATCATAATCTCTGAAGGGCATTTCAATGAAATCAGACAGAAAAGTGTGTCCTTGGATCACCAAAGGACAATTTTTATACATTCTATTGACACTCACCTCCTGTCCTAGCAGACTTGTTACTAGCACCTCAAAGTCCATTTTTGTACATGGAATAGCAATGCAATCAATGATGCTAGCACTCATATAAGAATGGGTAGAAACCGGATCAAATAACACAAATACATCTTGATTAAAAGTTTAGAAGGTGCCAGCCACAACATCAGATGTCTCGGCCTCTTCTCTCTGTCTCATTGCGTAGACTCTGACTGGAGCACTACCTTGCTCTGATTGATTCACTGTGCCTTGGCTGCCTACTGGACGACCTCTACCCCTGCCTCTACCTCTGCTAGGTGGTTGTGAACCTCTGGTGGCAGGACTCTGAACTGACCCTTCTGCAGTAGTAGGAGGTGGTCCAACTCTGCGAGTACTGGTGCAGTCTTTGGCAAAGTGCCCTATGCCTCCATAGTTATAACAGGCTCCTATGGCTTTGTAGTACACCCCACCATGATTTCTTCCACAAGTTTAACATTGGCGGGGAGGGTAGGAAATTCTAGTTATTCGACTACTGGACCTTGGTGGTCTCTGCCCTGATGATCCACCTATGTTATATCCGTAAGCTCGAGGCTCCTTAAATTCTTTTCTCTTCCTTGAGCTTTGACCCATAGGTTTCTCCCTCTTCTCTATTTCACACTGCCCTTGTAAGGGTTCGGTTTGTACTTGGGCTTGGGCTGACAGATTATCAGCCATTTGCTAAAAGAAAGTGGCCATTTACTGGGCCATTTGTGCAGTAATTTGTACAGGTGGGGCTAGTAAAGTCGAGCTTCCAACTCTCTGAGAGGCTGGGGAATCCCCTTGTACCTCAGCCTCTATAGATTGATCGACTAAACGATCACCCTCTTCCATAGTCAATTCGAGGATCTTAGACCTCCTGAACAATAACACAAGGAGATTTCCTCCCGTTAGTGCATATTTATAATGTAATTCACTGTATGTATCAAACAATGACATTGAGCAGTTGCACTATGAAGAAAGAATAATCAATTTACAGGTGAAAATAGAATTTAAAAACTAGCTCTGATACCACTAAAACATGTCACACCCTACCCTTCCGTAAGGCATAACATGATCCCGTAGTATACCTAATGAATTACCAACTTCGTTTACTGATAACCCATTAAATACACTACAAGGGATTTTAAACTTTTCTTACTTATTTTTAGAGTGGTGAGCACTATTTACAAGTGTTAAAAATTTTCTTTTTTTGAACTGAAGTGAAACTAGATAACACATTTGAAGAATTAATAATTTCTGTAAAAATTTTGGCAGAGTGCCATCTGTATTTTGAATAAAAAAGTTCTTCAAAAACCTGTAAAAAGCACTTCAAATATATTTCTCAATCTCAAACTCCAACATAATAAGTTTCTCAATATTTGCCAACTCAAATCCATAATAATTTTTTTAGTGTTTTCAAAAGCTAAGATAAAAGAAATATATCACAAATTTTACAAGCCAAAATAATTTACAATTTATTTTACAACTTCAATATACAATTTTAATTTACAACAGCTCAAAACCAAGAACAATATATACATACAATGAATATACATTACAATACAAAATGCAAAATGTAACACCCCTAAGTTCGATAGTGCGTTCTACTGTTCCTGTAACCAGTGTTGTCCGGATAGCTAGGATGCCTAGAACTACACTTAGATATTGATGAGGAGACATAAAATAATGAAATATAAGAAAATGAAATACAAGAAAAATAAAGGAAAAATAATAGCAATGAAATGTAACCAAGTTAAACGAGCCGAGAACCCTAGCGATGGGTAACCGCACCGGGAAGTTGCGGCGTGGACCATTGACTAGTCCTGAACCGTGGGAAACCCTGAAAAATATTTTTAAGACATAATTAAAGACCTATTGAAGTATAAATATATTAGAAATATCAAAGAAAAATTAAATAATTAGTACAAAGAAAAACAGGAAATCGAGAAAACGACAAAACTCGATGTTACTGAAAAATCGGGAATGCAACCCAAACAGGGACATTGTGGTCATTTGACACCCCGAGTTGTCTTTTGAACTAAATGTCCATTAAAAATAAATGATGTTACACTTGGAAAATGTTATGAAAAATTAAATTAGTGGTACATAAATTAAATAGCAAAAGTTAGGAGTTAAATGTGACAATTTGGAACTATTAGAATAAACAAACATTTAAATGGTGATGCAGCTCCACTAACTCCACTTAAGTGGACCACCAAGCATTTTTTTGGATAGAAAAATTCATCTTCTTTAATCTCCCAAGACCAGCCGAAAATATTCTTGAAGAAAACCTCCATTGCCATCCCACCTTTGAGCTTCCATTTCTCATGATCAAGCCATGATCCTTCAATACTTCCTTCACTAAAGTTGTTCTACACAACTTGGGCAGTAGATAGGCAGCAACAAGATCAAGTTTTGGTGAGGTTTTGAAGAGTTTCAAAAGTGGTAAGTATGTGTTTTTTATTATTGTTTCATTAAACCTTGAAGGGATGTTATGGGTAGTTGAATTGTGGAAGGATTTTTGAAGTTTGATGAGTTAAGGGAGAGGTCCATTTTTGGCAGCCATGGAACTTCAATGAGAGCAGTTTATCTTTGCATGTAAACGATAGATTAAAGTGTTGATGTAAGTGTTTATGTGTGTAGGAATAAATTGGATAATGTATACTAAATGTATGTGTGATTGTACACTTGATTTTAGAAGCTTGGAAACTAATCGAAGGAAATGTACAATTCGGCAAACTTGAAGTGTAGACGAAAATGTGTTGTTTCATGGTTTGGTTTATGGAATTATATTGTTGAATTATGGTGCTTGTTATGGCAGCATGTATATGCGTATAAAGGTTTGAGTATATACATGTAAATGAGCTTGTCATGTGGTTAAATTGTTTGTAATTTGGACTTGGAAAATTATGTATTATAATGTGCATAGTGAGTATGGTTACAAGCTGCCAAAATGACCAAAAATGAGTTGCTAAATGTGTTTATGTTATGGTACAAACCAGAAATGGCATGAAGGAAGTGACTTGATAAGTGTTGAATGTGTCCTTTGGTATGTGATGAAGAGTATGTTGCAGGCAGTGTATGTTTTGGCTTAGATCTTTAAGTGTGTAACTCCAATTGGTATGAGACCAATTGGAGGTAAAATTAGGCACAAAATATGCCAACTTTCATTAAGGAAGCTTACCAAAATCCTACTTGGAAGATGACATGAAAAATGACCAAATCCGAATTAGTGCATTGAAAGCCTGAAAATTGACCATTTGGGCAGCAGTTAGTGTTTTGGCCATAACTCACTCAAAATAGGTCCAATTGACCTGAAATTTTTACCATGAATAGCTTAGACATATATCTACAACTCTTATGAAGACATCAACACCCAAAAATGACCATAAGCAAGTCAAATAGCTTTTCGGGTCCAAAAACTGGTCGAAACAAAAGTGACCTAAAAATGACCTAAAGTGACCATTTTGATGCATTCTGACCAGCATTGGTAAATTGACCATAACTTGGTCTACATAACTTAGAATGACCTGAAATTTTGCCCTGCGTGCAATAAGACATAGACCTACAAGTTTGTAGTTTTGACCGAAACCCGAAAACTGAGGGAACTAGGTCATCCGGCTAGGTCAAATTAGTACACCGGAATCCTAGCAAATTGCAATAAAATGCAACATACTTGGAAATGAATTTGGTAACATGTACCAACATTAAAAGGCTATTAAATATGACACATTGGTAATATTAAAACCTAATTCACCTAGACTGCATCGAGGGTCAACATCTTAGGTTGACTAAGGAAATTGTAGAATTCAATAAGTTAATTATTAAGCTTTATTCTTAGAGATAGTTTAAATGAGTACTGAAACACTTCAAATTGTGTGTTTCAGTTAGCAAAGACTCAGGGAAGGGGAAGGAAACACTGAATCAAAGCCAAGAGACAGTTATCAGAGGTTTATGCACAACTAGTTTTTAACTGATTTTGTTCTAAATATTTCATATAATTAAATGAAATATTTTTCTTATGTATTATGTTTAACAAGCATTGGATTTAATTCAATGATTATTGAAATTGTTGTAGTATGTATGAATTTAGCTTTGTGAAATGGTATTTCCACAAGTATTAAGCATTGTTATGGATTGAATAAATTATGATTTGGAAAATTGTGATAGAACATGTTTTGAATTGTGATGGGCAATTTGCATGGAAAAATGCAAATTTATGATTTGAATTGTGATGAGCATAAAAATTATTGGATATTGGAATTGACTTTGAATCGAATCGTATTGTGATTTATGCTCACTAAAAGGACTGTGATATTGTTTTATATCTCACTATAAATGCTTGACTAGGTTATTACCCGTCTCTGTCATTTGTTGAGAAGACAATGGAGTTAGTTGTGTTTTGATTACCATGGTACGTGCACAGGCTTAGATTCTCCTCTGATTAGATGTTAGATCTAAGTTTTTTATGTTATGGCCCTTGCAGAAGATTCATTATTGTGATGTGTACTGTGCACGATGATTCGACCTTCCCTACCATAGGGAGTTAGAATCTTATTCGACCTCCCCGACCATAGGGAGTTAGAATCACTCCGAAGATAGCCCTTTCATATTAGTCTTGCATAGTGAGTGAGATAAAAATGGTTTTTGAGATAAAGAATGGCTTTTGAGATAAAGAATGGTTTTCGAAATAAAGAATAGTTATTGAATAGTAAAAAATTGTGATTTCAATTATGATTTATGTATAATTGATTTTATGAGAATTAATCTTATTTCCATATATTGTTGGAACTACCTTAAATGTTTAGTTGTGATTCGATAAATTGAATTTCGTGATCAAAGTCATTTTATACAAATGATTTATATTATTAGTAATGAACATATTTTGATTTTTGGAATTTGATGAGTATCCAGATTTCTAGATTATTTACTGTAACTTTTGTTAAGGTATATTGTACTATATTTTAAATTATAGTTATGCACCACTGAGTTCACCACTCAGCGATAGCTTTGTATGCTGTCGTAGGTGAAAAGAGCATAGAGAAATTGAGTAAGCTTCTTTGAAGACACATTCAGATCAGCTCCAAGTTTATCATAGGTATACCCATGTACACAGGTTTTGATATATGTATGTAATAATATGTATGTAAATTATTTGAGTAGTTGTATAAAAACTCTTGTAAAATATTTTGGTATGTAATTAAATGTATATTATTGTAAATATAAATTTGAGATTTCATTTACCTGAATAGCTTTGTAATATTAATTTTTTAGTCTTGTAATCAATGAAATGTTTCTTTTATGATGAGGTTGGTTTGAAAATAAATTGATTTGATTATTGACATTGAATTGTGAGATGAAATGAAGTTTATTGGAATTGTATTTGAGAAATTATATTGGAAGTGTGTTTCTTTGCAGGTTTTGAAGGACTATTTTATTCAAAATACAGATGGCACTCCGCTAAAATTTTTACAGAAATTACTAATAATTCAAATGTGTTAGCTGTTTCAATTCAGATTTTGAAAAATTTTTATAACACCAGATTTTAATCGATGATTTAAATTTTAAGAAAATTGTTTTAAAATCCCTTGTAGTATATCTAATGGGTTATCGGTAAGCGAAGTACAGTAATTCATTAGGTGTACTACGGGATCATGTTACATCTTACGGGGGAGTAGGGTGTAACATGTTTTGTGGTATCAGAGTAATAGTTTTAAAGTAATTTTTGAACTATGAATTTGAAATCTTTTTGTCGGTAACTACAACTGCTCAAATGTTTGATACATATAGTAAATTTACATCATAAACATGAACTAATGGAGAGAAATCTCCTTGTGTTGGTTGTACAGGAATAGAAAATTCTGTGACAAGATATAGAAGAGAAGAATGAGACAACAGAATAGTCTGTGATAGTAGAAGTACAAGTTGAGGCCCTAGCTCCTCAGAGTGTCGAAGGCCCGACTATACCAATTTTATCGGTACAAATTACTGCACAAACGGCCAAACAAATGGCCACTTTCTTTCAACAAATGGCTGATACTCTGTCAGCTCAAGCTCAAGTACAAACCCAACCCCCACAAGGGCAATGTGAAATAGAGAAGAGGGAGAAACCTATGGGTCAGAGATCGAACAGTAATTTGGGGAAGAGAAAAGAATTTGAGGAACTCCGAGCTCAGAGATATGACAGAGGCGGATCATCAGGGTAGAGAACACCAAGATCTAGTCGTCGAACAACCAGAAGTTCCTATTCTACCCGTTTCTGCCATGTTTGTGGTAAGCGACATAGAGGTATTTATCGTAAGGCCTCTAGAGCCTGCTACAATTGTGGAAAGCTTGGACACTTTGTTAGAGATTATACTAGAGCACCTCAATCTACTCTCCGAAGTTCACAGACCGTTAGTCAGAGTCGAGATAGAATAGAGTTGGTACTCCTTACCACTATAACACAGTGAATCAACCCGAATATAGTAGCGCACCAGTCAGAGCATCCACTATGCACCAAGGAGAAAGAACAGAAACTTCGGATGTAGCTGCTGGTAAGTTCTTAATTTTTGAAAGAAACAATTAGTTATTATTTGATCCCAGCACTACTTAGTTGTATGTTAGTGTTAGAACTATATGTTCTGTTGCTATTCCTTTACATGGGAATGAATTTTGATGTATTAGTGACTAGTCTTTTAGGATAAAAACTATAATAACAAGTATGATTGACATTAATTTTGGAAGAATTGTTAGCTAAAAGTATTTTCTAAAACACCATAAATTATAAAGCTAATTGGCGAGCCTACTTAATGTAAGGCAAGAGGACCTAAAAGTAAGTTACAGTAATAGAATTGCTCTAGATGAGGGCAAAGATGTTACTGTTAGTAATTATCAAGGGATATTGTAATCAAAATCGATTTAGGATATTAGTGGATTCGAGAAAGATAAGATGTTAGAAAACCTAGTCCATGAGGTTATAACGTAGTGACTATGCAATGTTCTCGATGTTTGTATTGTAAGCTGCAGATTACAGTACCGATATGGGATTGTTATATAGAGCTACGTGCTTCCTCATGGTACAATAAATTAAGAATATTTGTAAGTAATCTATAATTTGATACAGTTGCGCCCGAATAGAGTACTATTACGGGAAATAAATGTGAAAATTCTAGTAAGAAATTTAAAACTTCAGAACTAGCATGTCAAAAGACTACACTTGTAAGGTAGCTAGAGTCGATGACTCGATTACATTCTTGTGAACTACGTACCACGATTGCTATAAGCTTAGAGATATCAGTACGACTTATCATCCTCAAACGGATGGACAGTCGAAACAAGTGATTCAGGTAAATTTTGAAACTCATTGAGTTTCTATAATAATGAAATGAAATGAAATGATAATAATAACCTGTAAAATGTAATAAGCCCTCGAGAATATACTGAGAACTTGTGTCCTTGAATCCGAGGGAAGATGGGACAGATACCTTCCACTAACAGAATTTGTATACAATAATAAGTGTCAAGCTAGCATACAAACGGCACCCTATGAAACACTGTAAGGGAATGGATAACTATGGATTTTGTGATGAGACTTCTGAAGACACAGAATAGTCATGATGCAGTATGGGTTATAGTTGATAGACTAACCAAGTCTGCTCACTTTTTGCCAGTCCGGATGGACTATAGTTGGAGAGATTGGCCAGATTGTACGTAAATGAGATTGTAAAACTGCATGGAGTGCCAGTATCGATTGTATTAGACAGAGATCCTAGGTTCACTTCTAGATTCTGGGGTAGTATTCAGAGAGCCCTAGGAACTAGATTGAACTTCAGCACGGCATTCCACCCACAAATAGATGGCCACTCTGAGAGGGTAATTCAGATATTGGAGGATATGCTACAGGCTTGTGTGATTGAGTTTGAAGGTAGTTGGGATATACACTTGCCTTTGATTGAGTTTGCTTATAACAACAGCTACCAATCAAGCATTGGGATGCCTCCATATGAAGCTTTGTATGGCAGGAAGTGCATAACTCCCCTATGTTGGGATGAAGTAGGTGAAAGGAAAATGATTGGGCCAGAAATTGTTCAACAGACAGAGGAAAAGATCAGATTGATCAGAGATAGACTCAAGGCTGCATCAGACCGTCAGAAGTCCTATGTTGATCTGAAGAAAAGAGACATTGAATATGCAGTGGGTGATAAGGTATTCCTTAAAGTTTCTCCCTGGAAGAGGATTATGAGATTTGGCAGAAAGGGGAAATTGAGTCCTCGTTTCATCGGACCATATGAGGTTTTGGAAAGAGTGGGTCCTTTGGCATATCGATTGGCATTACCTCCAGAGCTAGAAAGGATACACAGTGTCTTCCATGTGTCCATGTTAAGGAGGTATAGATCTAACCCATCTCATGTACTATCAGTTGAAGAGATTGAGGTAAATCCAGACCTCTCATATGAGGAAGAACCCATAGAAATTTTGGCATATGAGGTGAAGCAGCTGAGGAATAAACAGATACACCTGGTTAAAGTGCTATGGAACCATCATGTAGGCCAGGAAGCTACTTGGGAACGTGAGGAGGATATGAGGAGACAGCACCCACAGCTGTTCAGAGATTAATACCAGGTGAAATTTCGAGACAAAATTTATTTTAAGGGGGGGAGAATTGTAACACCCCTAAGTTCGGTAGTGCGTTCTACTGTTCCTATGACCAGTGTTGTCCGAACAGCTAGGATGCTTAGAACTACAATTAGATATTGATGAGGAGACGTAAAATAATGAAATACAAGAAAAGAAAATGCAAGAAAAATAAAGAAAAAATAATAGCAATGAAATGTAACCAAGTTAAACGAGCCGAGAACCCTGGCGATGGGTGACCGCACCGGGAAGTTGCGGCGTGGACCGTTGACTAACCCTAGACCGCGTAGAACCCTGAAAAATATTTTTAAGACATAATTAAAGACCTATTGAAGTATAAATATTATTCGAAATATCAAAGAAAAATTAAATAATTAGTACAAAGAAAAACAGGAAATCAAGAAAACGACAAAACTCAATGTTACCGAAAAATCGGGAATGCAACCCGAACAGGGGCATTGTGGTCATTTGACATCCCGAGTTGTCTTTTGACCTAAATGTCCATTAAAAATAAATGATGTTACACTTGGAAAATGTAATGAAAAATTAAATTGGTGGTACATAAATTAAATAGCAAAAGTTAGGAGTTAAATGTGACAATTTGGAACTATTAGAATAAACAAACATTTAAATGGTGATGGTGCTCCACTAACTCCACTTAAGTGGACCACTAAGCATTTTTTTGGATAGAAAACTTCATCTTCTTCAATCTCCCAATACCAGCCAAAAATATTCTTGAAGAAAACCTCCATTGCCATCCCACCTTTGAGCTTCCATTTCTCATTATCAAGCCATGATCCTTCAACACTTCCTTCACTAAAGTTGTTCTACACAACTTGGGCAGTAGATAGGCAGCAACAAGATCAAGTTTTGGCGAGGTTTTGAAGAGTTTCAAAAGTGGTAAGTATGTGCTTTTTATTATTGTTTCATTAAACCTTGAAGGGATGTTATGGGTAGTTGAATTGTGGAAGGATTTTTGAAGTTTGATGAGTTAAGGGAGAGGTCCATTTTTGGCAGCTATGGAACTTCAATGAGAGCAGTTTATCTTTGCATGTAAATGGTAGATTACAGTGTTAATGTAAGTATTTATGTGTTTTGGCCATAACTCACTCAAAATAGGTCCAATTGACTTGAAATTTTTACCATGAATAGTTTAGACATAGATCTACAACTCTTATGAAGACACCAACTGTAACACCCCTCACCCGACTACAGTGTAGCCGAGCAAGGCGTGCTACAATCAGTGCCGAAGCACCCTAACTTATCTTACTTTATTTTTTTTAATAATTTTGAATTCATTTAATTTAATATTAATTATTTTTTACGGAGAAACCAGTGGAGTTTCCCCTATTTTATTATTGTTTGGCATATTTCAATATTCACATGTTTGAAATTCAACAATATTTTAAAATAAAAAAAAATCTCATCCATGCTAATCATAATTATCTCATCAATCATTCTCATAGTTTTCTCATATTTCAAATCTCATCTATACATTTTAATTTCATAATCATTTCCATACTCATATCATCATTTGAAAAAAAATCATTATGTAATTCAAATCTATACTCATTTGTACAAATTCATTCATGCTCCATTCTTATAGCAAAATTCTCAAATTTGCATTAATTTACATCATTTGCAATAATTAAATAAATCTTTAATTTACATGATATACAAATTAATTACAATTTGCTAATTTATATTACAATATAAGAAATAAATAACATACACAAAATACATGATATGCTTAATGTGAGCCCTATCTACATGCATTGCTGAGGAGGTGACAACCTTGAACGCTCTGTAGATCAGAACTCCAAAATCTCTGTTTAGTATTCGCTGGGCTTTAACTTCAGTACCTGCGCGAGGAAACAATTCCATCGCGCTAACCAATGCTGCTTAGTAGTGCAATAATATAACAAGGAAATAATATATAAATAAAGATAGAAATAAAACATAATTTAAATAATTAAGATTTATTTATACTTCACATGCGATTCTAAAATTTAATATGTTTTATCGTAATTTAGTCTTCTTTGGAACTGTTTATTTCGCCAATGTACAGTAATAATGTACAAAGAAAAATGATCTAAAAATAATAAATATATGCTTATATTATCATGTAAGTCACATTTGCAATATTTATGTGTGTTATAATTTTCTTTGCTAATCTTTTAACATTTCCTCAATACTTTCTAGGTTGTCTCAGATTATTTCATAATAAGTAAATTTTGATATCGATCCAGTTCATTTCGATTCTTTCTAATAAATAACTATTCTAATTTATTTTAGGGTATCTTACTCATTTATTTAATTTCTAATATTTTTTTTATTACTAATATTCTTAACTTATTTCAATAAATTTCACTGCCCAAGTAACCTATGACAGGCTGACTAAACTGGATAACGGGTCGTTGGCACTAGACACCGCAGTGTCTCGGGCCGTCATACCATGGGACTCAGAACGTCAACAACGTATGCAGTCAGTATGGCTAAAAAGCCATGATATCACATAATCGGGCATAAAAGCCATGAATGTTGGCATAAAGCCATGAATACGTGCACAAAGCCATGAATACAGGCATAAAGCCTTTTGCAGTACTGTTAAAATAATACCCTATTGGCATGCCAAACTATGCAATCTGACACACATGTCTTGTAACACCCTCCCCGTAGCAACTCCGCATACTCATCGTCGTGACGGTGTCGATGCGGGCGGCTAGAACGTCCGGAAAAATATTTAAAATAAAGCGAGAAACCATAAATAACTCAAATATTGACAAGAAAAATTTAGTAAAAATTTTAGAAATAAAATGCAACTAAGTCAAACGAGCCGGTGCCCAAGCGATGGTAACCAGAGGTAAGTTGCGGTTCTCGCAACGAGGAGCCCTAGACCCGGGAAAAAATTCATAAAATAATTTTTGGGACTCCAGAGAAGGGTCATTAAGGTTCCTATGGCATTAGAATGCCAAGAAAATATTTAGAAAATTTTTTCAATCGGTACAGACAATTTTGACCCGTTAAGCCAAACGGAGGGCATTTTGGTCATTTCACCTTCAGAGGTGATTTTTGGCCGACTTGTCCAGTTAAGTAAATAATTATTATGATCTAAAATGTGAATAAATATTACTAAAAATTGAATTGAAAATGAGTAGAAAAGAAAAGAAAAAAAAATGAATTAAATGGGAATTTATGACATCATATGATGTCATTAGTGTACCTTCACCCAATTATATGGTGACACATGGCTATAACCCATTTAAAATCAATAAAATGGGCAGAAAATGAGATAAAAATGCAGCTTTCTTCTTCTTTCCAATTGCCATACGTGAACCTTTCTTCCTCCATTAAAATTCATTTCATTTTCTCTCTTCCAAACCTTGAATTCTCACCACTAAACCTTAAATTCTCTTCATTAAAACTTGTCCACTCATCTTGGGAAGGTGTTTGGCAGCCTAGAAAGTGAAGGAAAGGGAAGTTTAAGCTTGGAAAATTCTGCCCTACAAGAGGTTAGTGCTTACTTATGCTAATATTCCTTTACTTCCATGTTAAGGACTTGAATTTAGTATGAAATTGTAAGTTAAATGGACAAAAACTCATGTGTATGTGTACCATAAATTTTGGCAGCCCTAAGGAAGGAACAATGATGGAGTGTTTTTGATGGTTTTAATGGACTTAAAATGAATTAGAGATTATGTTTAAGGTGCATATACACATATGTGATGAATGAAAGTGTGTATCTAAGGTGTATGTGTGAATCATAATGGGAAACTAGGGTTTGGGAGTGAAAAATTGGACTTGGCTTATGAAATGATTAATGGACATACTAATGGTCAATTAGTGACCATTTAAGGCAAGTTAATCATAATTTGAAGTAAGCTAATGCATGGTAAACTAAAATGGGAAGGCTGCCTAGAGGCAATGAGAATTAAGGCTGTGAGTCCAGCCTGTTTGGACTGCCATATCTTTGGCTGTGTAGGTCCAATTGGTGTTTGGCCAATTGGACATGAAACTAGGCTTATAATGGCACATTTTTGCTGAAGAAACCATGCCCAAAAGACCAAAGAAAGAGGACCAAAAGTTGGCCCCAATCCGGATACCCTGCAACAGCACCTGCAGAAATGACCAAATGAATAGTATATCTACAGTGAGTTATGGCCAAATAAACAGTAACTGTTCATTTGGCCATAACTCACTGTAGATATGGTCAATTGACCTGAAATTTTTATAGTAACAAGATATGATATAGACAAACAACTTTCATGAAGAAACCTACCGTAAATTATGCCATTAACCCATTCAAATTATTGAACAAAGTTGAGTTATCAAACCTACAACTCTGCAGATTTACATTTGAACAGTAATGTTTGGATGGCTATAACTTTCTCTAGAAAACTCGGATTTAGGCGATTCTTGAACCGATGGAAACCTAAGGTATGGTAGAACATTTCATAAGAAGAAAGTTAGACCAAATTATGAACTTAACTTGATCAAATTACTGACCAAAGTTGGACCAAAAATCTGCGGACCAAAATCTCGGCATGAGCGGTGCACGTGAACGAAGAAACTTATTTTGGCCATAACTTGAGCTACAAAACTCCAAATGGAGTGATTCAAAAAAATAAATTCAACTAGACAAAATAAGGAACACTTTCTATGAAGGAAGTTTTGTCAAATTCCAACAGTAAATCGACCAATGAAACAGTGCAACTTCGGAGCACCAAAACCGAAAATTGGCAATTTTGCCAAAATGACCTAAGCTTTGAGAAAGTGACCAAAATCAACAAGTTTTAAATGAAAAATGTAGTATGTTTGAAGTGCCAAAGTCAATGTACATATTTTCTATGCAAAAGTCAACATTTTAGTTGACTAATGAAGTGAATAGTGACATGAAAACTTGAAATAAGCTTGGAAATGGATTTGGTAATTGATTCCAACAAGTTTTAAATGCAAAATGTGGTACATCGGGAGTGTTAAAACCAATGTACCTATTGTCTATGCAAAAGTCAACATTTTTGTTGACCAATGAGGTGAATAGTGACACCAAAACTTGAAATTCAAAATTTGAAATTAGAAATGCATCTAGGGGACTTTAAATTGCAATTTGGCAATTAATACTAGTAAATGTAAAACTCAAAATGTGGGATCTTGGTGTAATTAGAATTAATATATCCATTAAGTATAAAAAGGTCAACATTTTGGTTGACTAGTATGGTGAATAGTAATCAAAATGATTAGTGAATTAAGATGAAGACCTAGAACCAATTCTAAGCTTAAATGCTTAGAATTGTATGACAAATATGGACTATGCATCCTAGTCAAAATTGTTAAAAAGAAATTTAGGCCATAAATTTGAAATCCCTGAAATATTCATGGATTACTTGAAACATGAAAAATAAGTCACCTAATTGATGTGAATAGATAGTTAAGGCATATATGCCCATCACAAATGGAATTCATAAAATATTAGTAACTCAACTTGAAATATAAAATTTGTAATTACATAAGTAGACTCTTGAATGTATAAATAAGAAAGGAAAAATGTTTTGAATATAATGGTACATGTGAACCATTGTTTAGAATTGGGATCAATATGAATAACATAATGAATGGATAAATAAACCATATTAATGTATGAATGAGACATTAGTTCTCATTATTGTAAAGATGAGAAGTATTTTGAGTACAATGGTATAAAAGGATAATTGATGTGAATTGTGATCATATAAATGATCAAATGAATGTATGAATTATGATTGAAATTTATCATGAAATAATGAAGTCATAAAGCACAATATATTAATATTTTAAAGTATCAAATGCCCTAGTATACCTAACAAGATTGGTTTGGATAGTTTGGCATGCCAATAGTCCAAATTACAGCCGACACTTTGTCGGATTATCGTTAAAATTTTTGAAATTTCCAATGTAGTTAGATTTTGATAAAAGTAAAAAAAAAAAAAAAAATAGCCTAAATCTTCAATAAAGTTTTTGAATAAATAAATCAAGAACTGTAATGAAATAAGATAAAATAGAGTGCTCGGCACACTGAGTGGCATAACTTGCTCGGCTACACTATAGTCGGGTAAGGGGTGTCACATGTCTAGGCAATACAAGGGCACATAATATCATTAAATATTAATATATTGTGTTTTATGACTTTGTTATATCATGATAAATTTCATAATTTTTATATTCATCATAATATTCATACATTCTTTACATCATTCATATTGATCACAATTCATAACAATGGTGTTCATATACCATTGTATTCAAAACATTCTTCCTTTCCCTTATAAATAAAACTAATGTTCCATTCATATTTTCATGTGATTCATTTATTCATTACAATATTTATATGAATTCATAACTCATACAAGGTGTTATTATCTTATTTGTAATGGAAACATAAATCCTAATATAAACCTCATCCTATTTATACTCAACAATCCATCTAGTTTAATTTCATTTCATATTCAAGTGGTATTACTTATGTTTTATTAGACCTACTAGTAAGGGGAATACAAATCTTAATCATATACTCACATAACTTAAATATTTATTAAGTCATTTAGGTAAATTACTATTTCTATTCCAAGTAATCCATGAATGTTTCATGGATTCCAAATTTCATATCTTAATTTCCTCTATCAATTTAGTTATTATACTTTGTGTCTTTGTATTACTATTCATATTACTATTCACTCAAATTGTTAACTTTTTAATACATAATAATTTTATTGAACCTAAGTTCTCCAAGATACCACGTTTTGCATTCAAAATTGGTTGGTATTGGTTGCCAATACCATTTCCAAGCTTAATGTTAATTGGGCAGAATTTTCAGTTTTCATGCCTTGTCTTTATTGTTCCATTGGTCACTTTTGCAGTGGGAATTTGGCAAACTGATCAACATGAAAGTTGTTCCTCATTTTGTCTAGTTGAATATCTTTTTTTGAATCACTCCATTTGGAGTTTTGTAGCTCAAGTTATAGCCTAAAAACCATGACTGGCCGGATTGGGCAGAACCCAAAATTATGGGTAAAATTGTTTCTGCCAGATTTGGTAACTCAAGTTTGGTTGGCAATTTGACTAGGTTATGGTCATAATTTGGGTCCAGTTTCTTCATGAAAGTTGTTGGTCTATATCTCAACTTGTTTCTGGTAAAATTTCAGGTCAATTGGACCTTGATACATTGCGTTATGGCCAAATGACCAAATACTGTTCATTTGGTCATTTTGCCCAGGCAGATTGCAGGTCACCCGAATTAGGGCAAACTTTTGGTCAAGTT
This sequence comes from Hevea brasiliensis, assembly GCF_030052815.1. NCBI lineage: Eukaryota > Viridiplantae > Streptophyta > Magnoliopsida > Malpighiales > Euphorbiaceae > Hevea > Hevea brasiliensis. Next base: position 43,820,708 of record NC_079505.1, read on the forward strand.
GTTTTGGTTTTGTGGGCATGGTTTCTTCACCAAAGTTGTGCCATTATGTGTCTAGTTTCACCTCCAATTGGTCTCATACCAATTGGAGTCAGAAAACCTCAGTTATAGGTCAAACAATACCCTGGACTCATAGGTCCAAATTTCCTACATAAGAGAAGCACTCCCAATTTTCAATGTCACCCAACTTCCAAACTTCAATTCACATTTATAACACCTCTAATAGTCAATAATCAACCTCAACATCATCAAATTCAAGTTACAACACAAAATTCCATATTTGAGCAAACCCTAAATCAACTTGCAAAAATTTTAAATTCCAAGAGAATTTCTAGCACTAACCTTATTCCTTAGCTTCACTCAACTTCAATTCAACCTTCTAATCAATCAAAAACTTGAAGCTCCTTCTTGGTCCACCTTGGCTGAAATTCCTCTTGCCCCAAACTCAATTTTTTTTTTATTTTCTTGAGTGCTTTCTACTAATTAGGCTTTAGTTTAGGGTGGGCTATAATTTTTTCAAGAAAAAATTTGGTTGAGACTTAGGGTTTCAAGCTTTGGATTTTGGGTTTTTAATGGAGAATTTTAGAGAAGAAGAGAAGAAAGCAAGTGACGGGATGAAGAAGGGAAAAAATGCAGATTTTTGTTCAATAATTAACCTATATAATAATTAAATATTTAATGGCAATATGGTAAATAAGTAGAATGGCAAATTTGAAATTATTTTCAAGTTTATAATCATTATAATTTGACTTTTCAATAATTATTTTTAATTTTCATAATTTCAATTAATTAAATTAATTTAGCTTCATTAAATTAATAATCATCATTTTTTGTCAATATTGGACCCTCAAATTTAATTGACTAAATTTTGCTCTTACCGAGTTGTCGGTTTATCTTTCTTTCTTATTTCTTTTACTTATTTTTAATTTAATTTTCATCAATATTTATTCCTTTTTTATGTCATAATAATTATTTAATTAATTGGAAAAGTTGGTCAAAAATCATCTCCGAAGACGAAATGACCAAAATGCCCTCCGTTTGGCTTAACAGACTAAAATTGTCTGTACCGATTGAAAAATTTTTCTAAGTATTTTCTTGGCATTCTAATGCCATAGGAACCTCAATGACCCTTCTTTGGAGTCCTAAAAATTATTTTATGAATTTTCTCCTGGGTCTAGGGCTTCTAGTTGTGAGAACCGCAACTTCCCACTGGGTTACCCATCGCTAGGGCACCGGCTCATTTAACTTGGTTGTATTTTATTTCTAAAATTTTTCCTAAATTTTTCTTATTAATATTTGAGTTATTTATGACTCCTCATTCTAGTCTAATTATTTTTCCAGACGTTCTAGCTGTCCGGACTGACACTGGTCACCGGAACAGTAGAATGTACGTAATTGCTACAGTGAGGGTGTTACACCAACACCCAGAAATGACCATAAGCAAGTCAAATAGCTTGCACAAGTTCGGGTCCAAAAACTGGCCGAAGCAAAAGTGACCTAAAAATGACCTAAAGTGACCATTTTGATGCATTCTGACCAGCATTAGTAAATTGACCATAACTTGGTCTACATAACTCAGAATGATCTGAAATTTTGCCCCGCGTGCAATAAGACATAGACCTACAAGTTTGTAGTTTTAACCGAAACCCGAAAACTAAGGGAACATACTTGCAAATTAAATTTATTAGCTATTTAATATCTATTTATGATTATTCTCACTAGTTTAACTAACTTAACAAAATAGACAAAACATTTCATAAAGTATAAATAGAAATATTAAATAATAATTTTTTCTTTACATAAAAGAACAACATATTAAATATTCTTAAAATGTAATTTTGCCATTAAAATTAAAGTGCTAACCACATTGAATGTTTTAAGAATACTCTTTCAGTAATTAACACTGCTCGATTGTTTTGGTATTACGCACTTACACAAGAATTAATTTTCCATTCATATTTGGTTTTATTGTCTTTTAATTAAAAGATCTTTACTTAGGAGATAGCCATGCAATGGAGATTAATTATATGTTTAAATCTTTTGTGTTATTTTTTATTTTAGTTATCACTTATTGAAATTTGGATTTCAAATTTTATAATTTTGAAAACAATTTAATTATTATCAAATTTTTGTTTTACATTTTACAATCTTAATTTAGATAAATACAAAATTTTAAATAAATAAAATGATAATAATAATAATTGAATGTTATAAAAGTGTGAATATCTACTTAGAATAACAAATGGGACAATGAAAAATGATGTGAGAAAATAAAAAATAAAGCTAAAATAATACATACTTTAAAATCTTTGAAGATTTATATGCTTCTTTTTATTTTCACTCTTGATTTTGGTATAACTAAATAATCAAATTGTTTAATGTTATTTGGTCTTTTTTTACTTGATTTGCTTATTGATCAAGTTCTCAGAATTTGATTCTCATAATTTTTTTTACTTCAATTTATAGTTTGAAGTTTGTAATTTTAGATAATTAACTAAAAAAAATTAATTATTTTAATTGAGATTCAAATAATTCATAATTTTATATATTGATCATTTCATAAATAATATTGTTGTTATTGTTCTAATATTAAATTAATTTTTTTTAAAGAAAATATGTACACCGAAATTTAGTAACATGTACCAACACTAAAAGGCTATTAAATATGACACATTGGTAACATTAAAACCTAATTCACCTAGACTGCATCGAGGGTCAATATCTTAGGTTGACTAAGGAAATAATAGAATTCAATAAGTTAATTATTAAGCTTTATTCTTAGAGACAGTTTAAATGAGTACTGAAACACTTCAAATTATGTGTTTTAGTTAGCAAAGACTCAGGGAAGGGGAAGGAAACAATGAGTCAGAGCCAAGAGACAGTTATCAGAGGTTTGTGCACAACTAGTTTTTAACTGATTTTGTTCCGAATATTTCATATGATTAAATGACATATTTTTCTTATGTATTATGTTTAACAAGCATTGGATTTAATTCAATAATTATTGAAATTGTTATAGTATATATGAATTTAGCTTTGTGAAATTGTATTTCCACAAGTATTAAGCATTGTTGTGGATTGAATAAATTATGATTTGGAAAATTGTGATAGAACATGTTTTGAATTGTGATGGGCAATTTGCATGGAAAAATGCAAATTTATGATTTGAATTGTGATGAGCATAAAAATTATTGGATATTGGAATTGACTTTGAATCGAATTGTATTGTGATTTATGCTCACTAAAAGGATTGTGATATTGTTTTATATCTCACTATAAATGCTTGACTAGGTTATTACCCGTCTCTCTCATTTGTTGAGAAGACAATGGAGTTAGTTGTGTTTTGATTACCATGGTACGTGCACAGGCTTAGATTCTCCTCTGATTAGAGGTTAGATCTAAGTTTTTTATGTTATGGCCCTTGCGGAAGATTCATTATTGTGATGTGTACTGTGCACGATGATTCGACCTCCCCTACCATAGGGAGTTAGAATCTTATCCGACCTCCCCGTCCATAGGGAGTTAGAATCACCCCAAAGATGGCCCTTTCAGATTAGTCTTGCATAGTAAGTGAAATAAAGAATGGTTTTTGAGATAAAGAATGGCTTTTGAGATAAAGAATGGTTTTCGAAATAAAGAATGGTTATTGAATAGTAAAGAATTGTGATTTCAATTATGATTTATGTATAATTGATTTTATGGGAATTAATCTTATTTCCATATATTGTTGGAACTACCTTAAATGTTTAGTTGTGATTTGATAAATTGAATTTCGTTATCAAAGTCATTTTATACAAATGATTTATATTATTAGTAATGAACATATTTTGATTTTTGGAATTTGATGAGTATCTAGATTTCTAGATTATTTACTGTAACTTTTGTTAAGGTTTATTGTACTATGTTTTAAATTATAGTTGTGCACCACTGAGTTCACCACTCAATGATAGCTTTGTATGCTGTCGCAGGTAAAAAGAGCATAGAGAAATTGAGTAAGCTTCTTTGAAGACACATTCAGATCAGCTCCAGGTTTATCATAGGTATACTCATGTACACAGGTTTTGATGTATGTATGTAATAATATGTATGTAAATTATTTGAGCAGTTGTATAAAAACTCTTGTAAAATATTTTGGTATGTAATTAAACGTAAATTATTGTAAATGTAAATTTGAGATTTCATTTACCTGAATAGCTTTGTAATATTAATTTTTTAGTCTTGTAATCAATGAAATGTTTCTTTTATGATGAGGTTGGTTTGAAAATAAATTGATTTGATTATTGAGATTGAATTGTGAGATGAAATGAAGTTTATTGGAGTTGTATTTGAGAAATTATATTGGAAGTGTGTTTCTTTGTAGGTTTTGAAGAACTGTTTTATTTAAAATACAGATGGCAATCCGCCAAAATTTTTACAGAAATTACTAATAATTCAAATGTGTTAGCTGTTTCACTTCATATTTTGAAAAATTTTTATAGCACCAAATTTTAATCGATGATTTAAATTTCACGAAAATTGTTTTAAAATTCCTTGTAGTATATCTAATGGGTTATCGGTAGGCGAAGTACGGTAATTCATTAGGTGTACTATGGGATCATGTTACATCTTATGAGGGAGTAGGGTGTGACACAAAATATGGTATACTCAATATACCCGATGATCTCTCAGTGTAGTACTAGCAGCCTAGTCTGCTACCCTGTCAGTCTGTCTACCTGCGATAGTAATGAAAAGCTATCACTGAGCTAATGTCTCAGTGGTGCACAACATTAACAAAGTGCAACTTTAAATCACAAATCATAAGTTATATAAATAGTGGATACTTAAAACCATAGTTAAATTCAAAGATAGTGAATGTCATAAAGAATTTAAACTCCATTTCACAATATCACAATAAATATCAATAAATCACATACACACAGCTTAATCATGTTGCCAAAGTTCAATTCATCGCAAAAGCCGATGGCTAGTGAGGAATTCAATTCATCCCAAAAGTCGATGGCTAGTGAGGAATAACATAGCTAGCTAGCAATAATATGAGTACTCATTCTATTCGTCCTCAATTGGCACACATCTCAACACTTCAGCCAGAGAGGGAATTCAAAGTCAATTCATCCCACTAGACAAGCTTGCGAGGAATTCAATCAGTATATATGATAGCTGTGGTTTCAAACCAATTGCAATATTTTCAAACAATAAGTATCCATTAAATTTCCATTTAAACAATTTTTCACAATTCAAAACAATAACATACAAAATTCTCATAATTTATTTCAATTGAAAAGTCAAAAGAAATAACTGTTGTGCACAAACCTCTGATAAATGTCTCTTGGCTCTGACTCGGTGTTTCCTTCCCTTTCCCTGAGTCTTTGCTAACTAAAACACGCAATTTGAAGTGTTTCAGTACTCATTTAAACTGTCTCTAAGAATAAAGCTTAATAATTAACTTATTGAATTCTATTATTTCCTTAGTCAACCTAAGATGTTGACACACGGTGCACTCTAGGTGAATTAGGTTTTAATGTTACCAATATGTCACATTTGTAGCCTTTTAGTATTGGTACATGTTACCAAATTCATTTCCAAGTATATTGCATTTTATTACAATTTGCCGGATTTCAGTATACTAATTTGACCTAGTCGGATGACCTAGTTCCCTCAGTTTTCGGGTTTCAGTCCAAACTACAAACTTGTAGGTCTATGTCTTATTGCAAGCAGAGCAAAATTTCAAGTCATTCTGAGTTGTGTAGACCAAGTTATGGTCAATTTACCAATGCTGGACAGAATGCACCAAAAAGGTAACTTTAGGTCATTTTTAGGTCACTTTTGGTTCGGCCAGTTTTTGGACCTGAATTTATGCAAGCTATTTGGCTTGGTTCTGGCCATTTCTGGCCTTTAGTGTCTTCATAAGAATTGTATATATATGTCTCAATTATTCATGGTAAAAATTTTAGGTCAATTAGACCTGTTTTGAGTGAGTTATTGCCAAAACACTAACTACTGCCCAAATGGTCAATTTTCAGGTTTTCAAAGCACTAATCCGGATTTGGTCATTTTTCAAGTCACCTTCTAAGCAGAATTTTGGTAAGTTTCCTTCATGAAAGTTGGCACATTTAGTGCCTAGTTCCACCTTCAATTGGTCTCATACCAATTGGAGCTACACACTTAAGGTTCTAAGCCAAAACATACACTGCCCTATTACAATTTGTTCATCCTTTACCAATTACACATCTTATGCTTACCAAGTTCACTTTTCCATGCTAATTCTGGTTTGTACCATAACATTAACACATTTAGCAACACATTTTTTGTCATTTTGGCAGCTTGTAACCACTCTCAACATACACCTTATAACTCAGAATTTTCCAAAGTCCCATTTACAATAATTAAAGTCCCATTTACCACAATTCAACCACTTGAACATACCTCATTTCCATGCCCAAATTCTAACAATTAAACACACACACATGCTGCCATCCATGACAACATAATTCAACAATATTTCATGAACTCAAACACTTCAATTTTCTTCACGAGGCTGCCACAAGTTTACACATATCCATCAATTGCCATTTTCACTTTTTAAGCTTCCAAATCATACCTTACACATGGAATTCAAGTACAATACAATCAAACATTTAAATCATCATTCAAACCACTATTTACATGCAAGAATAAGCTGTTCTTATTGAGGTTCCATGGCTACCAAAATGTACATTTCCACTAATTCATCAAACTTCAAAAATCCTTCCACAAATCAACTACCCACAACACCCATTCAAAGTTTAATGAAACAAGAATTAAAAATACATACTTACCACTTTTGAAATTCTTCAAAACCTCATCAAAACTTAACTTTCTTGCTCCTAATAGCTTCCCCAAGTTGAGTATGCAAGGTTTAATGAAGGAAACTAGTGTGAAAAGTGGTTAGAATTGAAGTGCATGGAAGGTGATGAAGCTTCAGCCATGGTGTTTCAATGGAGGCTCACTTCGGCTTGGTGTTGGGAGGTTGAAGATGAAGAAATAATTCTGTCCACAAGGCTTATATAGGTCCCATAATTCATGTTTAGTGGTGCACTAACTTTGGATTAATGAGTTAATTAATCCTAAGTTCCATAATTTGCAATTATGCCACTAAACTTTCACTATTTATTTTATGTACCAAATTTCTTATTTTCATGACATTTTCAATGTTTAATATCACTTATTTTTAATGTACATTTAGGTCAAAAGTCAACTCTAGGTGCCAAATGACCAAAATGCCCCACTTCGGGTTATATTCCCGATTTTTCGGTAACATCGATTTTTGTCTGTTTCTCGATTTTTCGTTTTTCTTTGTACTAATTATTTAATTTTTTTTTTTATATTTCTAATGACATTTATACTTCAATAGATGTTTATTTAAGTCCTAAAAATATTTTCCAGGGTTCCCCGCGGTCCAGGGCTAGTCAACTATCCACGCCGCAACTTCCCAGTGCGGTCACCCATCGCTATGGTTCTCGGCTCGTTTAACTTGGTTACATTTCATTGCTATTATTTTTTTCTTTGTTTTTCTTGTATTTTCTTTTCTTGTATTTCATTATTTTATGTCTCCTCACCCATATCTAAGTGTAGTTCTAGGCATCCTAACTGTCTGGACAACACTGGTCACAGGAACAGTAGAATGCACTACCGAGCATAGGGGTGTTGCAATTGGGCCCGAAATTGTTCAGCAAACTGAAGAGAAAATCATATTGATCAGAGATAGACTTAAGACTGCATCAGACCGTCAGAAGTCCTACATTGATTTAAAGAGAGGGGATATTGAGTATGTAGTGGGTGAGAAAGTATTCCTCAAGGTTTTCCCTTGGAAGAGAATTATGAGATTCGGTAGAAAGGGAAAACTGAGTCCTCGTTTCATTGGGCCATATGAGGTTCTGGAAAGAGTGGGTCCTTTGGCATATCGGTTGGCACTATCTCCAGAGTTGGAGAAGATACATAATATCTTCCATGTGTCTATGTTGAGGAGGTATCGATCAGACCCATCTCATGTACTACCGGTAGAAGAAATTGAAGTAAATCCATATCTCACATATGAATAAGAACTCATAGAGATTCTGGCTTATGAGGTGAAGCAGCTACAGAATAAGCAAATACCGTTAGTGAAAGTGTTGCAGAACTATCATTCGGGCCAAGAAGCTACTTGGGAATGAGAAGAGGACATGAGGAGACAGCACCCACAGCTGTTCAGAGACTAATTACCAGGTAAAATTTTGAGATGAAATTTATTTTAAGGGGAGGGGGGGGGAAATTATAACACCCCTATTTGTATAGCCTAGTATATTTCTCTATTCCGGTGACCGGTGTCGGTCCGGATAATTTAGGAGATTAGAGCCACACTCAAGACAACTAGATAAGCCCTGAACACAAATAATTAGTAATTGTCAATTAGTTAAGCATAAATAAGAAAAACAGAAAATAAGAAGTTAAACGAGCTGGGAGTCACAGCGATGGGTGACCTTCTCAGAAAGGACTGCGAAGTCGATTTAATCTCAAATTTTGAACCGTAAAATGTGACGCTGTGGTCCTTAGGACAATTACGAACACAATGAAAAAGAGAAAATCATGAAAAAGAACTGTTAAGCCAGTCAAATAATTAGGTCAGGGATCCGGAAGAAATATTGAATTATTTACAAACCGTGTCGAACCAGCGAAGGGCAATTTGGTCAATTGACCCCGAGAGTTAATTCCTAACTTAACTGTCAAATAAAATCGGAGAAAAGAAAATTTCAGAATCGGGAATTAAATTAAAGAACTAATGGAAAAATAAATAGAAAAAAAAAAGAAAAAGGAAAAGTGGAAATTGGTGACATCATGCATGATGTAATAAACACTAATTAAAAAAAATAAATAAAATTTGATAATTGTGGTCTTCCATAAGGGATTAATTTATAAAAGAAAAAAAAAATTTGCAAAAGTCTTCATCTCTTCCACTTGTCGTCTGTCTCTCCCTCTCCCTCACCAAACTCCATGGAAGCTCATTTTGAGCTTGATCAAACCCTAAATCCCACCATAGAAATTTAAACTTCCATCATTAAATCTTGAATTCACAATGGAAATAAATGTTTAGTAAATTGTTAAGATAAGTTTTGAAACCACAGTGTCATGACCATATATTTGAACACCTCACTAGCATGACTAGTGGGGGAAATCAGTTTCGAATTTTGATCCCTTCTCTAGCTGAAGTGTTGAGGTGTATGCCAGTAAAAGAAAAAAAAGAATGGGTTCCCATATATTTGAGCTAGCAAGCCTTGTGTTGTGACTTCTGTTAGTAGTATGCCCTAGAGCATATCATTTAGTATGTATCTTGTACATATTTTTATTAATAAAAGGCATTTCCACTTTTCCGTTTACATAATATATTTATGTGTAATAGAAAAGGTCCATTGATATTTTGTTAGAAATATTATTCTTAAGTTGTTAAGAATACGAGTGACAATATTTCTAGCACAAAGTATCATAAATAGGTTCACAATCGAGGATACTTCATAATAAGGACATGACTTATCCAGAAAGATTGTATTCATGTTTGTTCCTAAGTTATTTATATGAGATATAAATAAGATGGAATGGCGAGTCTCATGCCATATAACAAACATGATAGGTACTTATAAATGATAAGTAGGCCGAACCAGTGACACTTATGATAAGCACATGGAGTTTACTCTTGTCAATGTTTTGTCATAAATCATATCAGTGCATATAATCTTTAGACCTGTGATAGCACAGTTATCTTGTATATAGGTGGTTTGAGTTTGATACTGCTTTCATACTTGTACTATGTATGGGTATATGGGCATGTTTTTGCTTCTACTAGTTATATATGGAGGTAGGTGTTGATCAAGATGGAATCTGTTCCTCTAAGTAAATAGAGATAAAATCCTATGTTCATTTAATTGTTCTTGATGTTTCAAGTTCCTGGCCAGGACAGATAAATTTATTCAGAAAAAAGTTTCTGATGAGAAAATCTTTTTAATCAAGAACTGGAATTAAAAGAGAACATAATATTCATAGCAAATGGAGTTTGACATAAACCATAACTCCAGCTTGAGTTGGGATTTTATAACAGAGAGATTCTAGTGCATAGTAACATATGATTATAGGTTCATTTAAGGTAAACCTTATTACTAATTGGGTGGCCATGGCATGCTATGCTAGGTGTTAACCATGGTCTATGAGGTTCATAAAATGATTTAGAGAAATCATTTATGGTAAGAAAGAGTTCTGATGATATCAAGAGTTGATATCATGTCTCATTGCCAATTAGTGATGAGCCTAGTAAGTCACACACATACACAAGTTATTACCTATTTAAATATGATTTAATTAATTAATTAAAGAGTTTAATTGATTAATTAAATAGGTTTGGTTTGCAATTAAATTGTAAAGTCCCTAGCATGACTTGTAACCAAATCTAGATTATTAGATGTATAGTATAAGTTAAATTTATATTTAAAGTGTTTAAATATGAATTTAATTAATGAGAAATTAATTAATAGAGATTAATTAATTAATTTATATTTGATATAAATTAATTAGAAGAAGAAAAATAATTATTTTAGGTTAAGAACTCAAAATTAAGACACAGGGGCATTTTGGTCATTTCACAGTGTGGCACGTGGCACCATGAGATGGTGACACATGGGATTACATATAAGCTTGCCAAATGTTTTTTTTTTAATCATGTAAGATGATTAAAATCAAGATTAAATATAGGTTTGACACTTGGCACAATATGATTGGGTCACTTAAACCTAGAGCTAATCAAAGGGTGACATGTGGCAAGGGTTTAATGTGTTAACCTAGCTATATAAGTGTTCTTATGAAAAAGAAAAACAACCAGCAGCCACTCCTCTCCTTTGTCACGCCATTTTGAGGCTCTCCATCTATTCTTCTTCATCTCTCATCAATTCAAAGAGATTAGCCATCAATCTCTTGAATTAAGAACACTAGAAATTGTTTCTAGTGTCCTGTTTACATCTCTAATCTCTTAAAAGGCAGAACTTGAATTTCTAATTAATAGAAAAAGCTTTAGAAGCTGTTCAAGGGCTGCCATAGGTGTTTTTGGTGTGGATAAGCTAGAGGGATAATATTTGGTGTCCTGAAGACAAATCTCAAAGGCGCAGACACGCTGCAGTGCATCAAGAGGTTAGTGTAATCATTCTTGATTTAATCTAGGGTTCTAAAATTAATCTGATTAATTTTAAAATCTTAAATGGAAAATACAGATCCAAAAACATATTAAAAGAGTTTTAATATGTTGTTTATCATTAAAATCAAATAGATAAAAATAAATCTTGTATGATGTATGTGACCCTAGGTGAAAATTTTTGAATTCAATGGTATACACTTCTGTTTTTCACGCTTCCGTTCCTTCAATTGGTAACAGAGCCACTATATTTGCCATTTAGATTCATGTTTATATGATTTAATTGTGTGTTTGATCATGAGATCAAAAGTTCATAGCTGGTTGCAAAGCCAAGGTGGCGGCACAAATGATGAACACCATAGTGCGCATGATTGATGCACCACAATGGTGTGCAAAGGTAAATGGATGGTGAATGTACAATTGTTGTATGATTTAAGATCCATTTTATGTCTAGTTAAATTGTTTAATTAGAATTTTTATCACACAATTAAATTATGATTCAAATCAGAATTTTAAAAAATTGTTTGAATGTGATTCAAATCTGAATTTTAAAAGTAGTTTGAATGTGATTCAAATCTAAATTTTTAAAGTTGTTTGAATCATATTTAAATCTGATTTTTTAAAATTGATTGAATAAAATTCAGATCTGATTTTTTAAAAAAATGTTTGAATGTGATTCAAATCTGAATTTTTAAAGTTGTTTGAATGTGATTCAAATCTGAATTTTTAAATTTGTTTGAATGTGATTCAAATCTGAATTTTTAAATTTATTTGAATCATATTCAAATATGGATTTTTAAGTTGAATGTGAGATATTCAATTTAATTTAATTATGTATGTTTTATTTAATTGTTAAATAGTGATATGCATGATGGATGATCATGAACTATAAAAGACCAATGTGATTGGATTTATTTCTTTTATGTTTCTTTGGGATTGTAAATTAAATAATTAATTTTAATTTATTTTGGGCATGTATTATTAAGTTTGTAATAGTTTTTGGGTTGTAATTTCATTTATTTAAGTTCTTGTAAATTCACCTTGGTATGCCAAGGATTACTATGTAATATTGGATTGCAAGAAGTTCAAGGAGGTCAAGAGCATTGGTGGGACCAGTGGGAGGAATTTAAAATCAAGTGTTGATTATGTACTGCTTTAGCAACTCTTATAAAATGAATGAATGAAATGCACCTAGGAATGCCCTGATTCAATTCTTGGTGGCTCAGAATTGAATCCCTTAGAAAGTCCATGTTCATACCATATTTATTGCTTATCCATGAATGCATAAGATGTATGGGAATGTATGCTATTATATGAGATATGCATGCTGATTGGATAATGTGCAAAGTGAGACCTTAATAGTAATTAGAATGACCATAAAATCTTCCAAACAAATGATTAAGTTGGAAATGCTATAATTAAAGTAATTATAACATAGGCCCTCCATTGGGGCAATTATTTTAAAAAATTTTAAATAGTTGCATAAGATGCAATTAATTTAAGAGATTTTCTTAAGAATAATTATTAAGCATGAGATGTTGTAAATATGTAAATAGTTTGGTGGCCAATATTGGATGTACCTGAGGACATTAAAATTATTTGCATAATTACTGGCTCAATGGGATCAACTTAACTAATGCAAGATAAGTCAATAATGGATGTACCTGAGATTTTGAGCATTAGGGGCTAGGTAAAGGATTGAACCTCACATGAGATGTGATGGGCAAGGAGTTGCTCACTTATAGTTTATTGTAATTCCAATAATGGATGTACCTGAGGATGATCAATAGAATTATAAGAATTCAATCACCCACTAGAAATCTATCCAACTAGAATTTCCGTTTTCTACTTTGGAAGTGTAGGATTCGTTAAGTTAGTGGGAGGACCAATTTGATTAAAAGACCATAATCATTTTGGTTAATTACATGATACATTTACTAATTAATCTGGTTATTTTCTGCAGTTAATTTTCTGATAAAAATGAGCACAAAACAACCACCACCATCTAATATCCTTGCAAACATACTTGATCGCAATAGGTTGACAGGACCTAATCTGTCTGATTGGCTAAGAAACTTGAAACTTGTCCTGAACCTTGAACATATAGGATATGTTCTAGATTCAAATGTTCCTGGTTCCTTACCTCCAGAGGCCACACAAGAGGAATATGAAACTTTGGATAAATGGAAGGAGCATGATATGAGAGCTAAGTGTTACATGCTTGCTTCCATGAGTAATGAGTTACAAAAGCAGCATGAGAACATGTTGAGTGCGAGTGAGATCCTCCTTTACCTACAAGAGTTGTATGGTGAGCACAGCAGGAATGCTAGGTATGAGATATCTAGACAGCTATTCCGTATGAGGATGTATGAGGGACAGAATGTTGGGGATCATGTCCACAAGATGATTCGGCTGATTGAGCAGTTGGAACATCTTGACTTCAACGTGGATTTCCAACTACAGACGGATTTGATCTTTTAGTCCTGTAACACCCTCCTGGTAGCAACTCCGTACATTCCACTGTTCCGGTGACCGGTGTCGGTCCGGACAGCTAGAACATCCGAAAAAATATTTAAACTAAAGTGAGGAACCAAAATTAACTCAAATATTAATAAGAAAAATTTAGAAAAAATTTTAGAAATAAAATACAACTAAGTCAAATGAGCCGGTGCCCAAGCGATGGATAACCCAGAGGGAAGTTGCGGTTCTCGCAACTAGGAGCCCTAGACCCGGGGAAAAATTCATAAAATAATTTTTGGGACTCCAGAGAAGGGTCATTGAGGTTCCTATGGCATTAGAATGCCAAGAAAATATTTAGAAAATTTTTCAATCGGTACAGACAATTTTGACCCGTTAAGCCAAACGGAGGGCATTTTGGTCATTTCGCCTTCAGAGGTGATTTTTGGCCTACTTGTCCAGTTAAGTTAATAATTATTATGACATAAAATATGAATAAATATTGCTAAAAATTAAATTGAAATTTGGTAGAAAAGAAAAGAAAGAAAAAGGAGCTAAATTGGGAATTATAATGTCATGCTTAGGTAATTAAAAAGGGATGGCCAATCAAATTAAAGGAAGACATTATAATACATCAATTGGGCAGAAAAAGAGACAATTCTAGAAAAATTCTGCAGCTATTCATCTTCCCAAAGGAGACGTCCCACACTCCTCCTTTCCCTCCTCCATTTTCATGCTTGCAAAGCTTGAATTCCTTAGCCTTTTCTCAATAAAACCTTAGGTCCCTTCACAAAAATTGGTCACCCAACCTTGCTGAAGTGTTTGGCAGCCTAGAAAAGGAAAGAAAGTGAAGTTTAAGCTTGGGAAAATTGTAACACCCTCCCGATAGCAACTCTGTACATTCAACTGTTCTGGTGACCGGTGTCGGTCCGGACAGCTAGAACTTCTAGAAAAATATTTAAACTAAAGTGAGGAACCATAATTAACTCAAATATTACTAAGAAAAATTTAGTAAAAATTTTAGAAATAAAATACAACCAAGTCAAATGAGCCGGTGCCCAAGCGATGGGTAATCAGAGGTAAGTTGCGGTTCTCGCAACGAGGAGCCCTAGACCCGGAGAAAAATTCATAAAATAATTTTTGGGACACCAGAGAAGGGTCATTGAGGTTCCTATGGCATTAGAATGCCAAGAAAATATTTAGAAAAATTTTTCAATCGGTACAGACAATTTTGACCCGTTAAGCCAAACGGAGGGCATTTTGGTCATTTCGCCTTCAGAGACGATTTTTGGCCGACTTGTCCAGTTGAGTAAATAATTATTATGACATAAAATATGAATTAATGTTGATGAAAAATTAATTTGAAGTTAGTAGAAGAGAAAAGAAAAGAAAATACAATAAAATGCCAATTATGACATATTATGAGGTCATTTAAAATTGTCCACCAATCACAATTAAGTAACCATTTGACTAATTAATAAAAGAGATAAATAAAGACCAAGGAAGACCAAAAACAAGCAGCCATCTTCTTCTTCAAAACGCGATCCTCTCCTCCATAACCCTCCATGGAAGTTTTCTTTAATTACTTCCATTTTCCCATGAATTTGCACTATAAAACCCTAAGTCCCTTCACTAAAAGCTTGTCTCTACCTCTTGGGAAGTGTTTGGCAGACTAGAAAGTGAAGGAAAGTGAAGTTTTGAGTTGGGAAAAATCTGCCTACAAGAGGTTAGTGCTTACTTTTACAAATATTTCTTTATTTCTATGTTAGGGACTTGAACTTAGTATGAAATTGTAAATTAAATGGACTAAACTCATGTGTATCTATACCATGAATTTCGGCTGCCCTAAGGAATAGGATTGATTGTTTTGATGGACTTAGAGTGGACTAAATATGATGTTTAAGGTATTTATATACATGGATAATGAGTTAGTGTATTAACTAGGGTAACTAGTGTGAATCACAATGGGAAACTAGGGTTTTGGAGAGTGAAATTTGGTTTTGGCTTATGAAGTGATAAGTGAACCTTATAAGGGTCAATTAGTGACCATTTGAGGTAAGTTCACCATAATTTGAAGAGATTTAGATTGATGCAAACTGAATTGGTAGGCTGCCTAGGGTAACCAGTAGGGAGGCTATGATTCCAATCCACTTGGACTGCCATATCTTTGGATGTGTTTGTCCAATTGGTGTTTGGCCAATTGGAAATGAAACTAGGCTTATAATGGCACATTTTTTCTGAAGAAACCATGCCCAAAAGACTAAAGCAAGAGGACCAAAAGTTGGCCCCAATCCGGATACCCTGCAACAGCACCTGCAGAAATGACCAAATGAACAGTAACCGTTCATTTGGCCATAACTCACTGTAGATATGGTCAATTGACCTGAACGTTTTACAGCAACAAGATATGATATAGACAAACAACTTTCATGAAGAACATCACCCCAAATTATGCCATTAACCCATTCAAATTATTGGGCAAAATTAAGTTATCAAACCTGCAACTCTGCAGATTTTCACTTGAGCAGTAATGTTTGGATGGCTATAACTCTCTCTAGAAAACTCGGATTTAGGCGATTCTTGAACCGATGGAAACCTAAGGTATGGTAGAACATTTCATAAGAAGAAAGTTAGACCAAATTATGAACTTAACTTGATCAAATTACTGACCAAACTTGGACCAAAAATCGCTGCACCAAAATCTCAAAGCATGAGCGATTGACGTGAGCGAAGAAACTTATTTTGGCCATAACTTGAGCTACAAAACTCCAAATGGAGTGATTCAAAAAAGGAAATTCAACTAGACAAAATAAGGAACAACTTTCATGTTTACCATTTCCTCAAATTCGTACTGCAACAGTGCCCAATGGAATAGTAAAGTTGAGTTACCAAAATTGAAAATTTTGCTTCTCTTGGTTTAAGCTTAGAAATGGTATTAATGCTTAATGCCAACAAGTTTTAAATGCAAAATGTGGTACATTGGAAGTGTTAAAACCAATGCAACTATTTTCTATGCAAAAGTCAACTTTTTGTTGACCAATGAAGTGAATAGTGACACCAAGACTTGAAATTCAAAAATTGTGAAACTTAAAAGTGCAAAATGCCCTAGTAGGCCTAATGTGATTGGTTTGGATAGATTGGAATGCCAATAGGTATTGTGTTAGCGATCGCGAAAGGCTTTATGCCGATTCATGGCTTTTATGCCCGTATTCATGGCTTTTATGCCCGAATATGTGATATCATGGCTTTATAGCCATACCGATCGCATACGTGATTGACGCTCAAGGCCCCATGGTATGACGCCCGAGGCAATCATGCGGTGTCCAAAGGCCAACGACCCGTTATCGATCCCAATCGCCCAAAGATAGGTTACTTGGGCATGGAAAAGTATAACTGTGATTGAACTGATTATTAAAGAAAATACAAAAATTAAGTATCAGGAATGATTACAAAAATACAAAGAAGCTCAAGATCATGAAGAAAATAATTAACGAAATGCATGAAGAAGTTAATATCATAAAACATGATTAGCCCTCGACTAAACAATAAGTTAGTAATTATTCATTTCTTATGAACACAGTAGCAAGGAAATTATTATTTTTATTTGCATATTATATTTTCTTGTATTATTGGCACCACTAAGCTTTATGCTTAGCGCGTCGCTTTTGCAATGCGTAGGTACTGAAGATTTGGACAGAGGGCCCAGTAGACCACAGATTCGGTAAGGCAGTTCACAGTTCTGCATAGTGTCCGTGTCACCTCGTCACCTGCAGTGCATTGGTAGGACACTAGGTGTCATTTTGGCATTTTGTAATTAATTTTGATTTTCATATATGTAATTAAACTTGAGTAATGTCTATTTATGTCTTGTACATGATTAACAAATGAGATGAATGATTGAGAAATGAATGTGAACTGAAAAATATTGAGATTTTGATAAATGGAGTTGAGATGAATGAATAAGAATATAGGAAGTGTTTTTCACAGGTTCCGAAGAACGGTTTTCTCCATTTTTAGCCGGTACCTTGCCGGATTTTCTGTAAAATTTTCGGAACCTCAAATAAATTACAATTTCAATAAATGAATTATATTTCACAAGTTATTTTCAAAACTATGATAAAAATGAATTAACATAAAATAGAGTGCTCGGCACACTGAGTGGCATAACTTGCTCGGCTACACTGTAGTCGGGTAAGGGGTGTCACATTTAGTGGTATCAGAGCACGGTTTAGGCGTTTCTGGACCTAGATAGGTTGCATATCATGCATTGCATTCATAAGAGTCGAGGTGACGCTATTGCAGATCTGTATTTCCCGTTTATTTTAGGTTGAGGTATGGAATAAGAGAGTGAAGAGACAATGAGATAGTGAATGGACATGAGAAGGAGACTATATTTGAGATGAAAGTGGATGAGTACAAAATTATTTGAGGATAGGATTGAGACTAAGGAGAAAGTGAAGTAGGATAACACGGAAAGGTGAAGAAATAAGGAGGTAGTAGCTCCTCGACTATTTACACTGGATAAATTTCGAGGACGAAATTTAAATAAGAGGGGAAGAGTTGTAACACCCTCCCGGTAGCAACTCCGTACATTCTACTGTTCCGGTGACCGGTGTCGGTCCGGACAGCTAGAACTTCTGGAAAAATATTTAAACTAAAGTGAGGAACCATAATTAACTCAAATATTACTAAGAAAAATTTAGTAAAAAATTTAGAAATAAAATACAACCAAGTCAAATGAGTAGGTGCCTGCCGATGGGTAATCAGAGGTAAGTTGCGGTTCTCGCAACGAGGAGCCCTAGACCCGGAGAAAAATTCATAAAATAATTTTTGGGACACCAGAGAAGGGTCATTGAGGTTCCTATGGCATTAGAATGCCAAGAAAATATTTAGAAAAAATTTTCAATCGGTACAGACAATTTTGACCCGTTAAGCCAAACGGAGGGCATTTTGGTCATTTCGCCTTCAGAGACGATTTTTGGCCGACTTATCCAGTTGAGTAAATAATTATTATGACATAAAATATGAATTAATGTTGATGAAAAATTAATTTGAAGTTAGTAGAAGAGAAAAGAAAAGAAAATACAATAAAATGCCAATTATGACATATTATGAGGTCATTTAAAATTGTCCACCAATCACAATTAAGTAACCATTTGACTAATTAATAAAAGAGATAAATAAAGACCAAGGAAGACCAAAAACAAGCAGCCATCTTCTTCTTCAAAACGCGATCCTCTCCTCCATAACCCTCCATGGAAGTTTTCTTTAATTACTTCCATTTTCCCATGAATTTGCACTATAAAACCCTAAGTCCCTTCACTAAAAGCTTGTCTCTACCTCTTGGGAAGTGTTTGGCAGACTAGAAAGTGAAGGAAAGTGAAGTTTTGAGTTGGGAAAAATCTGCCTACAAGAGGTTAGTGCTTACTTTTACAAATATTTCTTTATTTCTATGTTAGGGACTTGAACTTAGTATGAAATTGTAAATTAAATGGACTAAACTCATGTGTATCTATACCATGAATTTCGGCTGCCCTAAGGAAGGAATAGGATTGATTGTTTTGATGGACTTAGAGTGGACTAAATATGATGTTTAAGGTATTTATATACATGGATAATGAGTTAGTGTATTAACTAGGGTAACTAGTGTGAATCACAATGGGAAACTAGGGTTTTGGAGAGTGAAATTTGGTTTTGGCTTATGAAGTGATAAGTGAACCTTATAAGGGTCAATTAGTGACCATTTGAGGTAAGTTCACCATAATTTGAAGAGATTTAGAGTGATGCAAACTGAATTGGTAGGCTGCCTAGGGTAACCAGTAGGGAGGCTATGATTCCAGCCCACTTGGACTGCCATATCTTTGGCTGTGTTGGTCCAATTGGTGTTTGGCCAATTGGACATGAAACTAGGCTTATAATGGCACATTTTTTCTGAAGAAACCATGCCCAAAAGACTAAATCAAGAGGACCAAAAGTTGGCCCCAATCCGGATACCCCGCACAAAGACTGCAGAGAAATGACCAAATAAACAGTAACTGTTCATTTGGCCATAACTCACTGTAGATATGGTCAATTGACCTGAAAGTTTTACAGCAACAAGATATGATATAGACAAACAACTTTCATGAAGAACATCACCCCAAATTATGCCATTAACCCATTCAAATTATTGGGCAAAGTTAAGTTATCAAACCTGCAACTCTGCAGATTTTCACTTGAGCAGTAATGTTTGGATGGCTATAACTCTCTCTAGAAAACTCGGATTTAGGCGATTCTTGAACCGATGGAAACCTAAGGTATGGTAGAACATTTCATAAGAAGAAAGTTAGACTAAATTATGAACTTAACTTGATCAAATTACTGACCAAACTTGGACCAAAAATCTGCCAGACCCAAAATCTCAGCATGAACAGTGCACGTGAACAGTAAACTTATTTTGGCCATAACTTGAGCTACAAAACTCCAAATGGAGTGATTCAAAAAAGGAAATTCAACTAGACAAAATAAGGAACAACTTTCATGTTTACCATTTCCTCAAATTCGTACTGCAACAGTGCCCAATGGAATAGTAAAGTTGAGTTACCAAAATTGAAAATTTTGCTTCTCTTGGTTTAAGCTTAGAAATGGTATTAATGCTTAATTCCAACAAGTTTTAAATGCAAAATGTGGTACATTGGAAGTGTTAAAACCAATGCAACTATTTTCTATGCAAAAGTCAACTTTTTGTTGACCAATGAAGTGAATAGTGACACTAAGACTTGAAATTCAAAAATTGTGAAACTTAAAAGTGCAAAATGCCCTAGTAGGCCTAATGTGATTGGTTTGGATAGATTGGCATGCCAATAGGGTATTGTGTTAGCGATCGCGAAAGGCTTTATGCCGATTCATGGCTTTATGCCCGTATTCATGGCTTTTATGCTCGATTATGTGATATCATGGCTTTTTAGCCATACCGATGACACGTGGTTGACGCTCTGCCCCATGGTATGACGGCCCGAGGCACCGCGGTGTCCAGTGCCAACGACCCGTTATCCAGTCCAGTCGTCCAGTATAGGTTACTTGGGCATGGAAAAGTATAACTGTGATTGAACTGATTATTAAAGAAAATACAAAAATTAAGTATCAGGAATGATTACAAAAATACAAAGAAGCTCAAGATCATGAAGAAAATAATTAACGAAATGCATGAAGAAGTTAATATCATAAAACATGATTAGCCCTCGACTAAACAATAAGTTAGTAATTATTCATTTATTATGAACACAGTAGTAAGGAAATTATTATTTTTATTTGCATATTATATTTTCTTGTATTATTGGCACCACTAAGCTTTATGCTTAACGCGTCGCTTTTGCAACGCGTAGGTACCGAAGATTTGGACAGAGGGCCCAGTAGACCACAGATTCGGTAAGGCAGTTCACAGTTCTGCATAGTGTCCGTGTCACCTCGTCACCTACAGTGCATTAGTAGGACACTAGGTGTCATTTTGATATTTTGTAACTAAATTTTTATCTTCTCATATGTATTTGGATCTATGTAACATATTTTGATGTTCATGTAAATAATGAAAATTGTATTTGTGAATGGAAGAGTGAATGTCTATTTATGACTTGTACATGATTAACAAATGAGATGAATGATTGAGAAATGAATGTGAGCTGAAAAATATTGAGATTTTGATAAATGGAGTTGAGATGAATGAATAAGAATATAGGAAGTGTTTTTCATAGGTTCCGAAGAACGGTTTTCTCCATTTTTAGCCGGTACCTTGCCGGATTTTTTATAAAATTTTCGAAACCTCAAATAAATTACAATTTCAATAAATGAATTATATTTCACAAGTTATTTTCAAAACTATGATAAAAATGAATTAAGATAAAATAGAGTGCTCGGCACACTGAGTGGCATAACTTGCTTGGCTACACTGTAGTCGGGTAAGGGGTGTCACAAAAATTCTGCCCTACAAGAGGTTAGTGCCTATTTATACATAAATCTCTCTTATTCCATGTTAGAGACTTAAAATGAGTAAGGATTTGTGAATTAAATGAATAAAATTTATGTGTATGTACACCATGAATTTCGGCAGCCCTAAGGAAGGGATAAGATTGATTGTTTTGATGGACTTAGAGTGGACTAGAGATCATGATTAAAGAATATATATATATGTGGATAATGAATTAGTGAGGTAATTAAGGTATCTTGTGTAAATTCATAATGGGAATTAGGGTTTTGGGAGTGAAACTTGGACTTTGCTTATGAAATGGTGAGTGAACATTCTAATGGTCAATTAGTGACCATTTGAGGTAAGTTGACCATAATTTGAAGTGAATTAGGGTATTACAAAATGAATTGGTATGCTGCCTAGTGAGGGCAGCAGGTGAGGCTGTGAGTCCAGCCTGTTTGGACTGCCATAACTCTGGCTGTGTAGGTTCAATTGGTGTTTGGCCAATTGGAAATGAAACTAGACACATAATGGCACAATTTTGGTGAAGAAACCATGCCCAAAAGACCAAAGCAAGTGGACCAAAAACTGGCCCCAATCCGGATGTCCTGCAACCAGATTATGTAGAATGACCAAATGAACAGTAATTGTTCATTTGGCAATAACTCATTGTATAATGGCCCAATTAACCTGAAATTTTTACAGCAACAAGTTAAGATATAGATAAACAACTTTCATGAAGAAACCTACCCCAAATTATGACCAGAACTTATCCAACAAGGCAGTTGCATTCACTGTTCACTGCACTGTAGATATGGTCAGTTCTGCAATTTTTCAATCCGGCCAGCTGTGGTTTTTGGACCATAACTGGAGCTACAAAACTCCAAATGGAGTGATTCAAAAAAATAAATTCAACTAGACAAAATAAGGAACAACTTTCATGTTTATCATTTTCTCAAATTCCCACTAAAACAGTAACTAACGAAACAGTAAAATTAGGGTACAAAAACTGAAAATTCTGCTCCCTTAGTTTAAGCTTAGAAATGGTATTGGTGATTAATGCCAACAAGTTTTGAATGCAAAATGTGGTATGTTGGGAGTGTTAAAACCAATGTACCTATTTTCTATGCAAAAGTCAACATTTTTGTTGACTAATGAAGTAAATAGTAACATCAAAACTTGAAAGTCAAAAATTGAAGAATTCTAAAGTATCAAATGCCCTAGTATACCTAACAAAATTGGTTTGGATAGTTTGGCATGCCAGTAGGGTTCAGTTAGCAGTACTGCACATGGCATTATGCCATTCTGTGATTTCATGGCTTTTAGCCATTCTGACCTTGTGTTGAGATTTGGCCTTGTGCCTGATGTTATTACAGCTTATTAGTCGCTGCACACCGGGAGATGCATATGCGACCGATGGTGTGACGGCCCGAGGTACTAGATACCCAGTGCCAGTTTACCCGTTTATCCAGTCCAGTCATCCAGTATAGGTTACTTGGGCAACCAAAAGAATGAAAGTGAATAAAGTTAACGAAATAAATGATTATAACAAGTACAAAACAAGTAAAACATCAATACATTCAATGCATATTTATTTCTGTTATTTCTTTCTATTTTACTCTTTGCACCACTAAGCATTATTGCTTAGCGCGTTGTTTTTGCCACGCGTAGGTTCTGGAGATACTGATCGAGAGCCCAGTAGACCGCAGACTGGGTGAGACCATCCTGCAGCTCTGCATAGTGTCCGTGTCACCTCACCATCTTCAGTGCATTGGTAGGACACTAGGTTTCATTTTGGTATTTTGTACCAAATTTTTATTTTCTTATATGTAATTGAACTTATGTAATGTATTTTGATGTTCATGTAAATAATGAAAATGGTGGTTATGAATGTAAAATTTGAGTATTTATTTATTGTTTGTATATGAGTATCATAAGGAATGAATGTTTGAGTAATGGAAAGGTTGTTGAAAATCATATTGAGACTTTGTTGATAAAATGGAGTTGGGATTGTTTGGAAATGGTTTTGGAAGTGTTTTTCACAGGTTCCGAAGAACTGTTTTCTCCATTTTTAGCCAGTACTCTGCCGGATTTTCTATAAAATTTTCGGAACCTCAAATAAATTATGATTTCAATAGATGACTTAAATAAATTATATTCCACAAGTTATATTCAAAACTATGATAAAAAAAATTAATTAATTGAAAAAAAAAAATAGAGTGTTCCAGTACACCGTGTGACATAACTTACTCGGATATACTGTAGACGGGTAAGGGGTGCACAAGTCCCTTCCTGAGTCTTTTGGGAATTTTGTAACAAATTTTCATATGACTCAACAGGAATGCACCTTAGCTAGTTTACTCAACATGCTGGTTATTGCCCAAAAGAATATGCCGGGCAATAAAGGAAAAGAGGTAGCTTTGGTTGCATCTTCTTCTGCTGGAAAGTCCAACAAGAATAAGGGCAATAAGAAAAAGAAATCTCAGATTCCTGGTCCTTCCAAGAAAATAGCTAAACAGAAAAGGAAGACTAAAGCTGATGTAGGCAAAGGAAAGTGTTTCCACTGCCAACAAGAAAGTGTTTCCATTGCCAGCAGGAAAGTGTTTCCATTGCCAGTAAGAAAATGTTTCCACTAGCCAGAGTATAGCAATCTAAAAGAATGCAATGCTATGATGAAAACCAACTCAAGTTCAAAATAAATTTGGCACTTAAGGTTATGTCATGTTGCAGAAGATAGGATTGCAAAACTGGAGAAAATGGGGATTCTATCCTCATTGGGCTCTGAGCCTACTCCAACTTGTGAATCTTGCCTTCAGGGCAAAATAACTAGATCACCCTTTGTTGGACAAGGGCAAAGAGCTGAAAATATTTTGGAGCTAATACATAGTGATGTATGTGGTCCATTTAAAGAAATGGCTAGAGGGGGCTTTCATTATTTTATTACCTTTACTGATGATAAATCAAGATTTGGGTATTTGTATTTGATGAAATACAAACATGAATCCTTTAAAAAGTTTAAAGAATTTAAATCTGAAGTAGAAAATCAAACAGGAAAGAGTATTAAAGCTCTTCGATCAGATCGTGGAGGTGAATATTTGAGTACTGAATTTGATGAATACTTGAGAGAGCATGGCATTGTTTCTCACCGACTCTCCAGAATGCCACAATGAATGGTGTATCTGAAAGAAGAAATCGTACCCTATTGGATATGGTACGTAGTATGATGAGCTATACTGATATGCCAATCTCCTTTTGGGAATTTGCATTAGAATCAGCTTTGTATATTCTAAATAGGATTCCATCAAAATCAGTTTCTTCCACACCTTATGAGATATGGCATGGAAGAAAACCAAGTCTTAAGCATGTTAAGATTTGGGGTTATCCAGCTTATATCAAAAAGCTGAACACTGATAAATTGGAGACCAGATCAGAAAAAGGTCGATTTGTTGGATATGCAAAAGATAGTTTTGAATATTATTTTTGTTTGCCTACTTCACAAAAGGTTGTGATAAGTAGAGATGCCACATTTCTTGAACAACAGTTTGTTCAAGAATGAGGCAAAGGAAGGCAAATAGAGTTAGAATTGGAGAATTCTGACCAACCAACAGATCAGATGGATATAGATCCATCTAGTCAACCTATATCCATTGATGAAACATCTATAGTTGTTCCTCGTATAACAACTAGGGTATCTCACCCACCAGTGAGATATGGTTTTCTTTATGAAGAAGAACAAGAGTTGTCTACTCTAGAAGAAGTAGATCATGGAGATGATCCACTTACCTATGAAGAAGCTATATCAGATATAGACTCTTCAAAATGGATTGATGCTATGAAATCCGAGATTGATTCCATGTATAAGAATCAAGTTTGGGATCTTGTTGACCCACCTGAAGGTATTGTACCTATAGGGAACAAATGGGTTTTCAAGAAGAAAATTGGTTCTGATGGAAAGGTAGAGACCTATAAGACAAGGCTAGTAGCGAAAGGGTTTCGCCAAAGGTAAGGAGTCGACTATGAGGAGACTTTCTCGCCTGTTGCCATGCTTAAATCAATTAGGATTTTATTAGCAATAGCTGCATACTATGATTATGAGATTTGGCACATGGATGTCAAAATAGCTTTTCTCAATGGATACATTGAAGAAAACATTTTCATGGAACAACCTAAGGGTTTTGAATCCTAAGATGGTTCCAAGGTATGCAAGCTAAAGCAATCCATTTATGGGTTGAAGCAAGCTTCGAGGAGTTGGAACATCTGTTTTGATGAAGCCATTAAATCCTTTGGTTTTATCAAAAATAAGGATGAGCCATGTGTATATAAGAAGGTTAGTGACAGTGCTATCACTTTCCTTGTCTTTTATGTGGATGACATACTGTTGATGGGTAATGATACAGGTATGTTGACAACTATAAAGGTATGGTTGTCAAATACATTCTCCATGAAAGACTTAGGGGAGGCAACCTATATTCTTGGGATTCGCATATATAGAGATAGAGCGAAAAGAATAATTGGTTTATCCCTAAGTCTATAGTTGGAAAAGGTGTTAAAGAGGTTTAATATGCTTGATTCCAACAGAGGATTGTTACCAGTGAGACACGGTATCCACCTTTCTAAAGAGATGTCTCCAAAGACACTTGAAGAAAGAGATAAGATGGCCAGGATTCCATATGCTTCGGCTATTGGAAGTTTAATGTATGCAATGTTGTGTACTAGGCCGGATATCGCATATGCTGTTAGTTTGACTAGCAGGTATCAATCCAATCCAGGTTTGGAACATTGGATAGCTGTCAAGAATATCCTTAAGTACTTGAAAAGAACTAAGGATTTATTCTTGATTTATGTAGATGGAGACTTGCAATTGGATGGTTATACTGATTCTGATTTCCAATCAGATATCGATGATAGAAAGTCTACCTCTGGATATGTGTTCATTTGTAATGGAGGTGCAGTTAGTTGGAAGAGTTCCAAACAGAGCACGACTGCAGATTCCACTACGAGGTCGAGTATATTCTTGCATCGATGCCGCAAAGGAAGTCATTGGATAAAGAAGTTCGTGATAGAACTTACGTAGTTCCTTCCATTGAGTCAGCGTTCCACTACACCGTGACAAAGAATGGAGCGATCATCTGAGCTAAGGAACCAAGGTCTCACCAAAAATCTAAACACATAGAAAGGCACTACCACATTATCAGAGATATAGTTGGGCAAGGCGATATAGCCATGCAGAAAAATAACATCAGCTGAAAAATCCAGCTAATCCATTCACTAAGCCTATGTCACAAACTCAGTTAGACCGACATCTTGAGAAGATGGGTCTAAGATATTGTAATGAATGGCTCTAGTGCTAGTGGGAGATTGTTAGTAGTATGCCACATAGCATATCATTTAGTATGTATCTTGTACATATTTTTATTAATAAAAGGCATTTTCACTTTTCCATTTACATAATATATTTATGTGTAATAGAAAAGGTCCATTGATATTTTGTTAGAAATATTATTCTTAAGTTGTTAAGAATATGAGTGACAATATTTCTAGCACAAAGTATCATATATAGGTTCACAATCGAGGATACTTCATAATAAGGACATGACTTATCCAGAAAGATTGTATTCATGTTTGTTCCCAAGTTATTTATATGAGATATAAATAAGATGGAATGGTGAGTCTCATGCCATATAACAAACATGATAGGTACTTATAAATGATAAGTAGGCCGAAGCAATGACACTTATGACAAGCACATGGAGTTTACTCTTGTCAATGTTTTGTCATAAATCATATCAGTGCATATAATCTTTAGACCTGAGATTGCACAGTTATCTTGTATATAGGTGGTTTGAGTTTGATACTGCTTTCATACTTGTACTATGTATGGGTATATGGGCATGTGTTGGCTTCTACTAGTTATATATGGACGTAGGTGTTGATCAAGATGGAATCTGTTCCTCTAAGTAAATAGAGATAAAATTATATGTTCATTTAATTGTTCTTGATGTTTCAAGTTCCTGGCCAGGACAGATAAATTTATTCAGAAAAAAGTTTCTGATGAGAAAATCTTTTTAATCAAGAACTGGAATTAAAAGAGAACATAATATTCATAGCAAATGGAGTTGACAAAAACCAGGACTCCAGCTTGAGTTGGGATTTTGTAACAGAGAGATTCTAGTGCATGGTAACATATGATTATAGGTTCATTTAAGGTAAACCTTATTACTAATTGGGTGGCCATGGCATACTATGCTAGGTGTTAACCATGGTCTATGAGGTTCATAAAATGATTTAGAGAAATCATTTATGGTAAGAAAGAGTTCTGATGATATTAAGAGTTGATATCATGTCTCATTGCCAATTAGTGATGAGCCTAGTAAGTCACACACATACACAAGTTATACCTATTTAAATATGATTTAATTAATTAATTAAAGAGTTTAATTGATTAATTAAATAGGTTTGGTTTGCAATTAAATTGCAAAGTCCCTAGCATGACTTGTAACCAAATCTAGATTATTGGATGTATAGTATAAGTTAAATTTATATTTAAAGTGTTTAAATATGAATTTAATTAATGAGAAATTAGTTAATAGAGATTAATTAATTAATTTATATTTGATATAAATTAATTAGAAGAAGAAAAATAATTATTTTGGGTTAAGAACTCAAAATTAAGAGACAGGGGCATTTTGGTCATTTCATAGTGTGGCACGTGGCAACATGAGATGGTGACACATGGGATTATATATAAGCTTGCCAAATGTTTTTTTTTTTAATCATGTAAGATGATTAAAATCAAGATTAAATATAGGTTTGACACTTGGCACAATATGATTGGGTCACTTAAACCTAGAGCTAATCAAAGGGTGACATGTGGCAAGGGTTTAATGTGTTAACCTAGCTATATAAGTGTTGTTATGAAAAAGAAAAACAACAGCAGCCACTCCTCTCCTTTGTCACGCCATTTTGAGGCTCTCCATCTATTCTTCTTCATCTCTCATCAATTCAAAGAGATTAGCCATCAATCTCTTGAATTAAGAACACTAGAAATTGTTTCTAGTGTCCTGTTTACATCTCTAATCTCTTAAAAGACAGAACTTGAATTTCTAATTAATAGAAAAAGCTTTAGAAGCTGTTCAAGGGCTGCCATAGGTGTTCTTGGTATGGAAAAGCTAGAGGGACAATATTTGGTGTCCTGAAGACAAATCTCAAAGGCGCAGACACGCTGCAGTGCATCAAGAGGTTAGTGTAATCATTCTTGATTTAATCTAGGGTTCTAAAATTAATCTGATTAATTTTAAAATCTTAAATGGAAAATACAGATCCAAAAGCATATTAAAAGAGTTTTAATATGTTGTTTATCATTGAAATCAAATAGATAAAAATAAATCTTGCATGATGCATGTGACCCTAGGTGAAAATTTTTGAATTCAATGGTATAAACTTCTGTTTTTCACGCTTCCGTTCCTTCAACTTCTCCCTAGCCTCTGGCTATTGATATTATATTTATTTTGAATGGCATGATATAACTATGTGTTTTTATGTAAATGGTTTTGAGACTTTGAAATCAAATTGTTTGAACTAAAATCTTGTAAATCATGTTTTGTATTTATATCCCATGTTCAATTTAATTTTTGAATAAATATGTTTTAAATTGCGCATAAAGATTATGTTAGTATGTTGTGCACCACTGAGTCCCAGTACTCAGCGATGGCTGTTATTGCTGTCACAGATATAGAGACTAGAGGAGCAGCAGATTGAGCTGCTGAGGATTGAGGAGCTACCTGGTTTGAAGTTATTGGGTATATTTTATACCCTGATTGTAAAAATTTATTTTGATGTATGTAATATATGTAAATGTATGGACATGTAAAATTGGTTATGAGCAGTTGTATAAAGCTTGTAATAAATTTTTGTTTGAATTTCTCTTAATGTAAATTTTTGGAATGATGCATATAAATTGTTTTATCTTTAATGAAATATGAATGGAAATATTTTGTTTTTATTTGAATGAAATTAATTAGTAGTATTTTGATGATGTTGAAGTTTGGTATTTGAGAAATGATATTAAAATTTGTTGGGATGGTTGTGAAATTGATGAAGTTGTTGAGATACATCATTGGAAGTGTTTTTTTTCGGGTATTTGAAGAACTGTTTTCTTAAAATACAGACGGCACTCTGCCGAAATTTTTATAAAATTTGCGGAAAAATAAAATGGGATAAAAATCTTAACTAGTTTTCAAACTCTAATTAAATGTTTTAATACCTATTAAAAAATGTTCACCACTTATAAAAAGTAAGAAAACGATTTTAAAATTCCTTGTAGGATACTTAATGAGTTATTGATAGGTGAAGTTCGGTAGTTCATTAGGTATTCTACGGGATCATGTTATGCCTTACAGAGGGGTAAGGTGTGACATATTTTAATGGTATCAGAGCAAAATTTTTGAAGTATGTTTTAACTTGTGAATTTGTGTCTTTTCTATGCTAAGTACAACTGTTCAATGTCCTTATTTGTTACATACAGTGCATTACATCATAAATATGAACTAACGGAGGGAAATCTCCTTGTGTTATTTGTTCAGGAGATATCCTACTCCAGACTGATATGGAAGAAGGGGATCGCTCAATTGAGCAATCAATTGAAGCTGAGGCACAAGGAGAAGCCCCAGCTTTACAGAATGTTAGTGGGTCAGTGCCACCAGCCCCGTAAATGCCGCAGTTTCCTGCACAGTTCGCACAGCAGATGGCAGCGATGTTCCAACAAATGGCTGGGGGTTTGCCGACTCAAGCTCCACCCTAGACACCTGTGATATAATCACAGCCTCTAGTCAGATAGTATGACAAGCTGTTAAAGTATGGGGCTATGGAATTTAAGGGTACAATAGACCCTTTAGAGGCAGAGCAATGGCTTGAAAGAATGGACAGAGTGTTTAAGAAGCTGCACTGCCCAGATGAGTTGAAATTTGAATACTCTGTGTCACTACTGCAAGGGGATGTGTATGATTGGTGGAAGATCATCCCCCACAGTTTGGCTGAACCACCAGTACTGACCTGGGATGACTACATCAGAGAGTTCAGACATAAATACATCCTAGATGCATATGTGGATCAGAAACTGCAAGAATTTCTAAGTTTGAAACAAGGCAACAGAACAGTGGCAGAATATGAGAGGAAGTTCTCCCGCTTAAGCCACTATGTCTCCTTTCTACCAGCAAGGAAAAGTGCAAGAGATTTGAGACTAGTTTGAAGCCCAATTTGAGGATGCAAGTAGTGGGATTCAGGCACAACAACTTCTCTGAGCTCATCTCTCAAGCACTTGAGCTAGAAAGGATTGAATTAGAAGCGACACCTGCAAAAGAAAAATCAGAGAAGACTGAGAAAACAGAGAAAGATAAAGGGGAAAAGTCAGTAGAGCCAAGTTTTGGTGGTACTTCTGGGAAGAGGAAGAAATTTGGTGGACCTAGCAGAGGTCGAGGTGGAAGGTTTGGAAGGGGCAGATTCTCTAGACAGAGACCCCCTAGGTCTGGTCAGTAGTCAAGCAGGGGTTCATAACCTCCCCGCCCCTGTGAGACTTGTGGCAAGATTCATAGGGGAGAATGCTATTGGGCAACAAGAGCCTGTTTTAACTGTGGAGGCAAGGGTCATATTGCCAAAGATTGCACTAGTGCTCCTAGATTTGGTCCAGCTCCTACGACTGCAGAAGGATCTATTCAGAGTCCTACTCCCAGAGATTCACAACTAGTTGGCAGAGGAAGAGGCAGAGGTAGAGGCACTGCTTCTGGCAGTTAAGGTACTGTTGGTCAGTCAGCACAAGGAAGTGCTTCAGCCAGAGTTTATACAATGAGACAGCGAGAATGTAACACCCCTATTTGTATAGCCTGGCATATTTCACTATTCCGGTGACCAGAGTCGGTCCTGACAATTAAGGGGATTAGAACCACACTTAAGACAACTAGATAAGCTATAAACACAAATAATTAGTAATTGTCAATTAGTTAAGTATAAATAAGAAGAACATAACATAAGAAGTTAAATGAGCCGAGAGTCACAGCGATGGGTGACCTTCTCGGGAATGACTGCGAAGTCAATTTAAACTCAAATTTCGAACCATAAAATGTGACGTCGCGGTCCTTAGGACCATTACGAACACAGTGGAAAAGAGAAAATCACGAAAAAGAATTGTTAAGCCAGTCAAATAATTAAGTCAAGGAGCCAGAAGAAATATTGAATTATTTGCAAACTGGGTTGAACCGGCGAGGGGCATTTTAGTCAATTGACCCCGAGAGCTGACTCCTGACCTAACTGTCAAATAAAATCAGAGAAAGAAAATTTCAGAGTCGGGAATTAAATTAAAGAACTAATAGAAAAATAAATGAAAAAAAAAAGAAAATGAAAAAGTAAAGGGATATGACATCATGCATGATGCCATAAATATTATAATTAATAAATTTAATTAAATTGATTTTTTGGTCTTCCATAAGACAAAAGACATAAAGAAAAGAAAAGAAAAAAAAAAGTTGGTCTTCCTTCTTGAAGCCGTCTCCCATCTCTCTCTCCCTCTCCATTTCTAAACCTCCATGGA
Organism: Hevea brasiliensis; assembly: GCF_030052815.1. Classification (NCBI taxonomy): domain Eukaryota; kingdom Viridiplantae; phylum Streptophyta; class Magnoliopsida; order Malpighiales; family Euphorbiaceae; genus Hevea; species Hevea brasiliensis. The sequence goes on from NC_079505.1 coordinate 43,852,871, forward strand.
AGCTTGCACTCAAGCTTTTGAATCCACTAATTAAACCCTAATTTCCCTAAATTATCAACTTAAACCTCATCCTTGCATCTTGAAGAGTGTAGAGGAGCAAGAAATAGAAAGCAAATTGGAGGAAAGGAGAGTTAGAAATTGCTACACAAAGGTTAGTAATAAACTCTAAATTATTTCTTTAAATTTCATGCAAATATGCTTAAAGTAACCTAGAAATTTATTTACAATCAAAAGAAAACATTTGTGGAGGACCAAAGAGAATTTTGGCCAGCTTACGAAGGGGAATGAATTGCATGAGTTTGATTGCATTAAACTTGTTAGAATACTTGAATGAGACGTAAGAGTATGTTAAGATGTGTTGAATCAATCAAATGTAACAATTAGTGTGAATTAGGGTTTTGGACCTAGGGTTTGGGAGACAAAATTTGAAAAAATGGTGAAATGATGTGTTTGACCTAGTTTGAAGTGAGAAATGGTCATTTGTGACCAAATGAAGTGTGTTGGAAGTGTTTGAATTGAGGTTAAATTCGGATTCAATGTGGTCATGCTGCAGGCAGCTGGACCAAGGTCCCTTTGAGGGACCAAAACTGAAAATTTACGAGTCCAATTGGTATGAGACCAATTGGGAATGAAAATAGACACAAAATGACACAATTTTCATTTAGGAATCATGCCCAAAAAGTGACCAAAACCTAGTAAACAAATTGACCAAACCCGGAAATTTTCAGTCTCACCTGTACAAACTGACCAAATGAACAGTGTTTGTTCATTTGGCCATAACTTGAGCTAGGCAGGTCTAAATGACTTGAAATTTTACCAGTGGACAGATGAGATATAGACCTAAAACTTTCATGGGGAACACAAATCCAAATTATGCCATTAACCAAGTCATTTGGCCACCCCAATTTGATAACCTAAAACTGCTAGAACCAAAATTTGCCCAGAAATCTGAGTTAAGTCCAATCCGGCAGCCATGGTTCAAATGGCTATAACTTGAGCTACAAAACTTCAATTGGAGTGATTCAAAAAGGAGAATAAATTTAAGACAATAGGAAACATTTTCTATGACGGAAGTTTTGCCAAATTCTAACAGAAAAATGACCAATGGAACAGTGCAACTTAAGACACCAAAACTAAAAATTTGCAAATTTGCTTAAAAGACTTAGAATTTGAGTAAACAACCAAAACCAACAAATTTAGTGACCAAAATGTGGTATGTGGGTGAAGTTGGAATTCTCATACCTATTAAGCCTTAGAAAGTTAACAAATTGACTTGAATAGTATAGTGAATAGTAACCCCAAAACACAAAATTTAAAGAACGTCAAGTTTAGCACATTAGAGCTAGGTATAAGTGAATGTAAATTTATTTTTGGACTAATGATGAGTTATGATACTGAAACACTGTGAAATTGTGTGTTTCAGTGGAAAAGAATACCGGGAAAGAACCCGAGGAATAGAGTCAAGGCCAAGAGACGACTCGCTTAAGGTTTGTGCACAACGTATAATTTTTGTAAATTATCTTCTGCATATTGTTTTGAATAATTTGAAATATTGAATTGTGACATTACTATGATGAAGTATTTATGATGCTTTTGATTTAAATTGTTGAAAGTTATTTGTGTATATTTGAAATGGCAATGTTTAGTAAACTATTAAGATAAATTTTGAAATCACAGTGTCATGACCATATATTTGAACACCTCACTAGCATGACTAGTGGGGGTAATCAGTTTCGAATTTTGATTCCTTCTCTAGCTGAAGTGTTGAGGTGTGTGCCAGTAGAAGAAGAAATTGAATGGATATCCATATATTTGAGCTAGCTAGCCTTGTGATGTGACTTCTCCTTAGCCTCTGGCTATTGAGATTATTTTTGTTTCGAATGGCATGATATAACTGTGGGTTTTATGAAATTTGTTTGACACTTCGAAATGAACTTGTTTGGATTAAAATCTCATAATTCATGTTTTGTATTTAATTCTCATGTTCAGTCCAATTTTTGAATAAATGTGATTTAAACTCTGCATAAAGATTATTTTAGTATATTGTGCACCACTGAGTCCTAGTACTCAGCGATAGCTGTTATTGCTGTCGCAGATATAGAGACTAGAGGAGCAGCAGATTGAGCTGCTGAGGACAGAGGAGCTACCTACTTTGAAGTTATTGGGTATATTTTATACCTTGACTGTAAAAGTTCATTTTGATATATGTAATGTACGTAAATGTATGGACATACAAAATTGGTCTTGAGCAGCTTGTATAAAGTTTGTATAAAGTTTGTAATAAAATTTACTTTGAATTTCTTTTAATGTAAATTTTTAGCATGATGTATATATAAATTGTTTATCTTTAATGAAATATGAATGAATGAATTTGATTGACAGTATATTGAGGATTGTTGAATTTTGAAACTTGAGAAATTGGTTGAGATTGATTGTGAATTTGAAGAAGTGGTTGAAATAAATATTTGGAAGTGCTTTTTACAGGAATTTGAAGAACTGTTTTCTCAAAATATAGACAGCACTCTGCCGAAATTTTTATAAAATTTGCGAAAAAATAAAATGGGCCAAAAATTTGAACTAGTTTTCAACTTTAATTAAATGTTTTAATATCTATTTAGTAATGCTCACCACTTATAAAAAGTAAGAAAATTGCTTTAAAATCCCTTGTAGGGTACTTAATGAGTTATCATTAGGTAAAGTGCGGTAGTTCATTAGGTATTCTACGGGATCATGTTATGCCTTATAGAGAGGTAAGGTGTGACAGAGAAGAGGCTGAGACTTTAGATGTGGTAGCCAGTACATTCTCTATCTCTGATCAAGAAGTATTTGTGTTGTTTGATCCGAGTTCAACCCACTCATATGTTAGTGCTAGCATAGTCAGTTCACTTGTTGTTCCGTGTGTTCAAATGGGTTTTAAAGTGCTAGTAACTAGTCCATTAGGACAAGAGGTTCGGGTCAATAGAATCTATAGAGACTGTCTTTTGGTGATCCAAGGACATGTTTTTCTATCAAATTTGATTGAAATGCCCTTCAGAGATTATGATATTATCTTGGGCATGGATTGGTTAGCTAGGCATCACGCCATGATTGACTGTAGACTGAAGACAGTCACTTTTGGTCTCCCTCTGTACGGTGATGTGGTAATACATGGGAAGAGGCATTTACTTCCATCAAACATCATTTCGGCTGCACTAGCCAGAAGGATGATCAGAAAGGGGTGTGAAGCATACTTGGCACATGTGATAGACACCCAAGTGGGGAGCCCAGCACTGAGGGACATCCCTACAGTATGTAACTTTTCGGATGTGTTTCCTAATGAATTGCCAGGATTACCTCCAGAAAGAGAGGTGCAGTTTGAGATTGATGTTATGCCTGGTGTGGACCCAATCTCCATAACACCATATAGAATGGCACCTACAGAATTGAAAGAGTTGAAAGTGCAGTTGTAAGAGCTACTTGATAAGGGATTTATCCACCCTAGTGTGTCACCTTGGGGAGCACCAGTGTTGTTTGTTAAGAAGAAATATGGCACTCTCCACTTATGCATTGACTATCGGCAGTTGAATAAGGTAACAATAAAGAATAGATATCCATTGCCCCGGATTGATGACTTGTTTGATCAGTTGAGGGGGGCAGCTATGTTCTCCAAAATTGACTTGAGATCAGGTTATTATCAGCTGAAAGTACAAGAGCAGAGTATTCCTATAACTGCCTTCAAAACCCGCTATGGCCATTATGAGTTCTTGGTCATACCATTCGGGTTGACTAATACTCTAGCTGCTTTTATGGATCTGATGAACACTATCTTCAAACCATACCTGGATCAGCTTGTTGTGGTATTCATAGATGATATATTGGTCTATTCGAGGAGTGCATAAGAGCATGATAGACATCTGCGGATTATACTGTAGACTTTGAGAGAGAAACAGCTATATGCAAAACTATCAAAACGTGAATTTTGGCTAAAAGAAATATCTTTCCTGGGGCATGTAGTATCAGTAGAGGGCATCAAGGTAGATCCAAGTAAGATAGAAGCTGTCCTTAATTGGAGGCCACCCAGAAATATCACGAAGATTCGCAGTTTTCTAGGGCTAGCTGGATACTACTGCCGATTTGTGAAAGGATTCTCCATGTTGGCATCTCCATTGACTAAGCTACTTTGAAAAGATGTGAAATTCCAATGGACGGATAAATGCCAACAGAGTTTTGATGAATTGAAGAGGTGTTTGACTGAGGCTCCAGTCCTGACTTTACCTACTCCAGGTAAAGAATACACAGTTTATATTGATACTTCTCACAATGGGTTAGGCTGTGTATTGATGCAAGATTGAAATGTCATTGCCTATGCATCATGCCAGCTGAAACCGCATGAGAGGAATTATTCAACACATGATTTGGAGCTTGCAGCTATTGTGTTCGCTCTTAAGATCTGGAGACACTATTTGTATGGGGAAAAGTGCTACATCTACACAGATCATAAGAGTTTGAAGTATTTAGGCACTCAGAAGGAGTTGAATTTGAGACAGAAGAGATGGTTAGAGTTGATAAAAGATTATGATTGTCTGATAAACTATCAGCCAAGGAAAGCTAATGTTGTGGCTGACGCCTTAAATCGCAAGACTATGGCAAGTCAATGGGTTACTCCTTTGTCTATGGTACATGAGTTGAGATCATTACATGCTAGCTTAGAGATTAATGATGAGGGGCAGACAACAGTTGCATGGCATGTACAGCCAGTGTTGATTGATCATATCAGAATGGCTACTCAAAATGATCAGAAGTATCAGAAGCTGTTGGAAGAAGTCCAGCAGTGCAAGAAACCAGAATTCTTAATTAGAGATGATGGTCCACTACCACACCAGGGTAGAATGTGTGTTCCTAATAATGTTGATTTGAGCCAAATCATTTTGAAAGAAGCACATGAGTCTCCTTTTGCCATGCACCCTGATGACACAAAAATGTATAGAGGGCTAAAGGAGCACTATTGGTGGATGGGTATGAAAAGAGATGTGGCAGAGTTTGTTTCCAAATGCCTAACTTGTCAACAAGTGAAGGCAGAGCATCAAGTACCAGCTAGGTTGTTACATTCACTACCAGTACCAGAATGGAAATGGGAGAGAATAATTATGGATTTTGTTATGGGACTTCCGAGGACACAAAAGATTCATGATGCAGTATGAGTTATTATTGACAGACTAGCCAAGTCTGCTCATTTTCTACCAGTACGGATGGACTACAGTTTAAAAAGATTGGCCAAGTTGTACATTGATGAGATAGTATGACTGCATGGAGTGCTAGTATCCATCGTATCTGACAGAGATCCTAGGTTCACTTCTAGATTCTGGGGTAGTCTTCAGAGAGCCCTAGGAACTAGATTGAACTTCAGTACGGCATTCCACCCACAGACAGATGGCCAGTCTGAGAGGGTAATTCAGATCTTGGAGGACATGCTACGGGCTTGTGTGATTAAATTTGAGGGCAGTTGGGACATACACTTGCCTTTGATTGAGTTTGCTTACAACAATAGCTACTAATCAAGCATTGGAATGCCTCCATATGAAGCTTTGTATGGCAGAAAATGTAGAACCCCGTTGTGTTGGAATGAGGTAGGTGAAAGAAAGATGATTGGGCCCGAAATTGTTCAGCAGACCGAAGAGAAAATCAGATTAATCAGAGATCGACTTAAGACTGCATCAGACCATTAGAAGTCCTACATTGATTTAAAGAGAAGGGATATTGAGTATGCAGTGGGTGAGAAAGTATTCCTCAAGGTTTCCCCTTGGAAGAGAATTATGAGATTTGGCAGAAAGGGGAAACTAAGTCCTCGTTTCTTTAGGTCATATGAGGTTATGGAAAGAGTGGGTCCTTTGGCATATCGGTTGGCACTACCTCCAGAGTTGGAGAAGATACATAATATCTTCCATGTGTCTATGTTGAGGAGGTATCGATTAGACCCATCTCATGTACTACCTGTAAAAGAAATTGAAGTAAATCCAGACCTCACATATGAAGAAGAACCCTTAGAGATTCTGGCTTATAAGGTGAAGCAGCTATGGAATAAGCAGATACCGTTAGTGAAAGTGTTGTGGAACCATCATTCGGGCTAAGAAGCTACTTGGGAATGAGAGAAGAACATGAGGAGACAGCACCCATAGCTATTCAGAGACTGATTACCAGGTAAAATTTTGAGACGAAATTTATTTTAAGGGGGGGAGAATTGTAACACCCTTATCTATATAGCCTGGTATATTTCTCTATTCCGGTTATCGGTGTTGATCCGAATAATTTAGGAGATTAGAACCACACTCAAGGCAACTAGATAAGCCCTGAACACAAATAATTAGTAATTGTCAATTAGTTAATTATAACTAAGAAAAATAGAACATGAGAAGTTAAACGAGCCGAGAGTCACAGTGATGGGTGACCTTCTCGGGAAGGACTGCGAAGTCGATTTAAACTTAAATTTCAAACCGTAAAATGTGACGCTGTGGTCCTTAGGACTATTGCAAACACAGTGGAAAAGAGAAAATCACGAAAAAGAACTGTTAAGCTGGTCAAATAATTAGGTAAGGGATTCGGAAGAAATATTGAATTATTTACAAATCGGGTTGAACCAGAGAGAGGCAATCTGGTCAATTAACCCCGAGAGCTGATTCCTGACTTAACTATCAAATAAAATCGGAGAAAAGAAAATTTTGGAATCGGGAATTAAATTAAAGAACTAATGAAAAAATAAATAGAAAAAAAAAAGAAAAAGGAAAAGTGGAAATTGGTGACATCATGCATGATGTAATAAACAATAATTAAAAATAAATAAATAAAATTTGGATAATTGTAGTCTTCCATAAGGGATTAATTTATAAAAGAAAAAAAATTTGCAAAAGTCTTCATCTCTTCTACTTGCCGTCTCTCTCTCCCTCTCCCTCACCAAACTCCATGGAAGCTCATTTTGAGCTTGATCAAACCCTAAATCCCACCATAGAAATTTAAACTTCCATCATTAAATCTTGAATTCAAGCTTTGATAGAGAACTTAACAACAAAAAGAAGAAGAAAGGAAGAAGTCTTGAAGAGGCGAAAATTCAAAGTGAGGTTAGTAAGCTAAACTTTTAATTTCTAGTTAAATGCATGCTTAGTTACTTAAAGTAACTTAGAAATTAAAGAAATGAAATAAAAACAATTGTGAGGGACCAAACCTTAATTTCGGCCAGCTAGGGTTTTGATGTGTGTATGCATAAATTTGATTGAATTCAAAGTGTAGGTAAGTTGGTATGAGTATGGAACTGATGTTGGTATGCGTTGTAGTAGTTGAATGTAACAAATTGGGAATTAGGGTTTGGCACCTAGGGTTTGGAAGACAAAAATTGGAGAAGTAGTCAAATGGTGTGTTTGACCTTGTTTGAGGTGAGAAATGGTCATTTGTGACCAATTGGTGTATGTTGGAAGTGTTAGAACCAAATGGAAATTCGGGTTGAATGGGGGCAGTATGCAGGCAGCATGACCAAGGTCCCTTTCAGGGACCAAAACTGAAAATTTAAAAGCCCAATTGGTGTTAGGCCAATTGGGAATGAAACTAGACACAAAATGACACATTTTTCATTTAGGAATCATGCCCAAAAAGTGACCATAGCATAGTGAAAAAATTGGCCAAATCCGGTTGTGAGTGTTCTACCCTGTACAAAAATAACCAAATGAATAGTGTTTGTTCATTTTGCCATAACTTGGGCTAGGCAAGTCTAAATGACTTGAAATTTTACCAGTGGAAATTTGAGATATAGATCTAAAACTTACATAGAGAATACAAACCCAAATTATTCCCTTAACCAAGTCATTTAGCCACCCAAATTTGGTGACCTAAAACTGCCAGAACCAGTTTTGGCGCCCAGAAATCTAGGTAATTCCAATCCGGCAGCCATGATTCAAATGGCTATAACTTGAGCTACAAAACTCAAATTGGAGTGATTCAAAAAGGAGAATAAAGTTAAGACAATAAGGAACAATTTCTATGAAGAAACTTAGCCAAATTCTAACAGCAACATGACCAAAGGAATAGTGCAACATAGGACACCAAAACTGAAAATTTACAATTTTGCCTAAAGGACTTAAAATTTGAGAAAACAACCAAAACTAATAAGTTAGGTAACTAAAATGTGGTATGTGGGTGAAATTGGATTTCTCATACCTATTAAAAATTAGAAAGTCAACAAATTGACTTGAATAGTATCGTGAATAGTAACCCCGAAACACAAATTTTAAAGAACGCCAAGTTTAGCATATTAAAGCTAGGTATAAGTGAATTTAAATTTATATTTGGACTAATGATGAGTTATGATATTGAAACACTGTGAAACTGTGTGTTTCAGTGGAAAAGAACACTGAGAAAGAACCCCAGGGATCGAGTCAAGGCCAAGAGGTGACTCGTATAAGGTTTGTGCACAACATCAATATACTTTAAAAATTCATTTACAAAGTGCGTGAAATGTGTATTATGCTTTTGCTTTGAATTGTTGAAAGTTTATTTGTGTATTTTTGAAATGGAAATAAATGTTTAGTAAATTGTTAAGATAAGTTTTGAAACCACAGTGTCATGACCATATATTTGAACACCTCACTAGCATGACTAGTGGGGGAAATCAGTTTCGAATTTTAATTCCTTCTCTGGCTGAAGTGTTGAGGTGTGTGCCAGTAGAAGAAGAAAAAGAATGGGTTCCCATATATTTGAGCTAGCTAGCCTTGTGTTGAGACTTCTCCTTAGCCTCTAGCTATTGAGATTATATTTGTTTCGAATGGCATGATATAACTGTGTGTTTTTATGTAAATAGTTTTGAGACTTTGAAATAAAATTGTTTGAACTAAAATCTTGTAAATCATGTTTTGTATTTATATCCCATGTTCAATTTAATTTTTGAATAAATATGTTTTAAATTCCGCATAAAGATTATGTCAGTATATTGTGCACCACTGAGTCCTAGTACTCAGCGATGGCTGTTATTGCTGTTGCAGATATAGAGACTAGAGGAGCAGCAGATTGAGCTGTTGAGGATTGAGGAGCTACCTGCTTTGAAGTTATCGGGTATATTTTTTACCCTGATTGTAAAAATTTATTTTGATCTATGTATTGTATGTAAATGTATGGACATGTAAAATTGGTTATGAGCAGTTGTATAAAGCTTGTAATAAATTTTGGTTTGAATTTCTCTTAATGTAAATTTTTGGAATGATGTATATAAATTGTTTTATCTTTAATGAAATATGAATGAAAATATTTTGTTTTTATTTGAATGAAATTAATTAGTAGTATTTTAATGATGTTGAAGTTTGAAATTTGAGAAATGATGTTGAAATTTGTTGGATGGTCGTAAAATTGATGAAGTTGTTGAGATACATTATTGGAATTGTTTTTTTTTTTAGGTATTTGAAGAACTGTTTTCTCAAAATACAAACGGCACTCTGTCGAAATTTTTATAAAATTTGCGGAAAAATAAAATGGGATAAAAATCTTAACTAGTTTTTAAACTTTAATTAAATGTTTTAATACCTATTAGAAAATGCTCACCACTTATAAAAAGTAAGAAAATGATTTTAAAATTTCTTGTAGGGTACTTAATGAGTTATCGGTAGGTGAAGTTCGGTAATTCATTAGGTATTCTACGGGATCATGTTATGCCTTACAGAGGGGTAAGGTGTGACATTCTAGCTGTCCAGACCGACACTGATCACCGGAACAGTCGAATGTACGGACTTACTAAAGTGAGGGTGTTACATTCTGTCCCTTAGACATCCTCATGCGAAATAACTGTCTAGATATCTCATACCTAGCATTCCTGCTGTGTTCACCATACAACTCTTGCAGTTGAAGGAGGATCTCATTTGGATATTGCATATTTTCATGTTACTTCTATAACTCATTACTCATAGAAGCAAGCATGTAACACATAGCTCTCATATCATGCTCCTTCCACTTGTCCAAAGTTTCATGTTCTTCTTGAGTGGCCTCTGGAGGTAAAGGACCAGGAACCTTTGAGACTAGAACATATCCTATATGTTCAAGGTTCAGGACAAGTTTCAAATTTCTAAGCCAATCAGAAAGATTAGGTCTTGTCAACCTATTGTGATCAAGTATGCTCGCAAGGATATTGGATGGTAGTGGTTGTTGTGTGCTCATTATTATCAAAAGAATAACTGCATAAAATAACCAAATTAATTAGTAAATGTATCATGTAATTAACCAAAATGATTATGGTCTTTTAATCAAATTGGTCCTCCCACTAACTTAGCGAATCCTACACTTCCAAAGTAGGAAACGAAAATCCTAGTTAGATGGATTTCTAGTGGGTGATTGAATTCTTATAGTCTTATTGATCATCCTCAGGCACATCCATTATTAGAATTACAATAAACTATAAGTGAGCAACTCCTTACCCATCACATCTCATGTGAGGTTCAATCCTTTTGCCTAACCCCTAATGCTCAAAATCTCAGGCACATCCATTATTGACTTATCTTGCATTAGTTAAGTTGATCCCATTAAGCCAGTAAACATGCAAATAATTTTAATGTCCTCAAGCACATCCATTATTGGCCACAAAACTATTTACATATTTATAACATCTCATGTTTAACAATTATTCTTAAGAAAATCTCTTAAATTAATTGCATCATATGCAAGTATTTAAAATTTCTTAAAATAATTGTCTCAATGGAGGACCCATGATATAATTACCTTAATTATACCATTTCCAACTTAATCATTTGTTTGGAAGATTTAGTGGTCGGCTTAATTACTATTATGGTCTCACTTTGCACATTATCCAATTAGCATGCATATATCATATACTTGCATACATTCCCATACATCTCATGCATAAATATGGTATGATCATGGACTTTCTAAGGGATTCAATTCTGAGCCACCAAGAATCGAATCAGGGCATTCCTAGGTGCATTTCATTCATTCATATTACAAGAGTTGCTGAAGGAGTACATAATCAACACTTAATCTTGAATTCCTCCCACTGGTCCCACCAATGCTCTTGACCTCCTTGATCTTTTTGCAATCCAATTACATTGTAATTCTTGGTATACCAAGGGGAATTTACAAGAACATGGACTTCAAAGTCCTCAAATAAATGAAATTACAACCCAAAATTATTACAACCTTTATAATACATGCCACCAAAACAAATTAATTAATTTACAACCCAAAGAAAAATAAAAGATATATATCTAATCACATTGGTCTTTTATTGTCCATGATCATCCATCATGCATATTACTATTTAACAATTAAATAAAACATACATACTAAAATTAAATTGAATATCTCATATTCAACTAAAAAATTCAGATTTGAATCTCATTCAACCAAATTTAAAAATTCAGATTTGAATCTCATTCAATCAAATTTAAAATTCAGATTTGAATCACATTCAAACAAATTTAATTATGTGATTATAATTCCTAATTAAACAATTTAATTAGTCATGTGCATAATTATGGGCATCAAAACATACAACAATTGTATAATCATCACCATACCATGCGCAAAATTGAGGTGCTATCAAACAACCATGTGCACCATTGAGGTGCCATCCATGCCCCCACACTTTTGATGCAACCAGCAATGAATCAATCAACTTTTTATTAAATCACACAATTAAATCTCATCTTCAATTATCTAAATGGCAAATATAGTGGCTCTAATACCAATTGAAGGAGCAGAAGCATGAAAATTATTAGATTAGAACATTGAATTCAAAAATTTCTTCAAGGGTTTCATGCATCATGCTATATCTATTATGTACCCAATTGATTTCAATGGTCAATTGCATATTAAAACTCTTTTAATATGTATTAAGATCTACATTTTCCATTTAAGATTTTTGAATTAACAAATTAATTCATTGGAACCCTAGATTAAAAGAACAATATGTGCACTAATCTTTTGATGCACTTTAGATGTAATTGGTACCTTTGGGAAGCACCTAGGGCCCTAAGAGTTGTCCCTCTAGCTTGTCCACACCAAGATCACCAATGGGCAGCCCCTAAACCAGCTTCTCAAGCCTTGCCAACCAATTAGAAATTAGGGATTTGCCTTTAGAGATGTTGTAGATGTGTATAGGATACTAGAAATAATTTCTAGCAATTTTAATTCAAAAGACAAAAGAATTTGGGCAATTCTCTTTGAATTTATGAGAGAAGAAGAAGAAAAGAGGAGAACGTAGAGGTGGCAGCACACTTGAGGGAAAATAAGAAGAGTGGCTGATTTTTATTTTCTCATAACATCACTTTATATAATTAGGTCGTCACTCTTTCTTACCATAAATGATTTCTCTAAATCATTTTAGGGATCTCATTGACCATGGTTGACACCTAGCATAGCATGCCATGGCCACCCAATCAATAACAAGGAATACCTTTCAATGAACCTATAATCATATGTTACCGTGCACTAGAATCTCTCTGTTACAAAATCCCAATTCGAGCTGGAGTCATAGTTTATATCAAACCCCATTTGCTATGAATATTATATTCTCTTTTAATTCCAATTCTTGATTAAAAAGATTTTCTCATCAGAAACTCTTTTCTGATTAAATCTGTCTGTCCTGGCCAGGAACTTGAAACATCAAGAACAATTAAATGAACATAGGATTTTATCCCTACTTACTTAGGGTAACAGATTCCATCTTGATCAACACCTACCTCTATATATAACTAGTAGGAGCCAACACATGCCTATATACCCATACACAGTACAAATATGAAAGCAGTATCAAACTCAAACTGCTTATATACAAGATAACTGTGTTATCTCAGGTCTAAAGATTATATGCACTGATATGATTCATGACAATGCATTGACAAGAGTAAACTCCATGTGCTTGTGATAAGTGTCACTAGTTTGGCCTTCTTATCATGCATAAGTGCCTATCATGTTTGTTATATGGCACGAGACTCACCATTCCATCTTATTTACATCTCATATAAATAACTTGGGAACAAACATGATTGCAATCTTTCTGGATAAGTCATGTCCTTATTGTGAAGTATCCTCGATTGTGAACCAATTTATGATACTTTGTGCTAGAAATACTGTCACTCATATTCTTAACAACTTAAAAATAGAATTTCTAACAAAATATCAATGGACTTTTTCTATTACACATAAATATGTTATATAAACAGAAAAGTGAAAATGTCTTTTTTATTAATAAAATATGTACAAGATACATACTAAATGATATGCTCTAGGGCATACTACCAACATGATTAAAAGTTCATTTAAGGTATTCCTTGTTACTGATTGGGTGGCCATGGCACGCTATGCTAGGTGTCAACCATGGTCTATGAGATGCCTAAAATGATCTAGAAAAATCATTTATGGTAAGAAAGAGTTCTGATGATATTAAGAGTTAATATCATATCTCATTACCAATTAGTGATGAGCCTAATGTGATTTAATTGATACACAAGATAATCACCAAATAAAATGTGATTTAATTGATTAATTAAGGAGTTTAATTAATTAATTAATTAAGTTTGGTTTGCAATAAGATTGCAAAGTCCTTAGCATGACTTGAAACTAAATCTAGGTTATTAGATGTATAGTATAAGTTAAATTTATATTTAAAGTGTTTAAATATGAATATAATTATGAGAAATTAATTAATAGAGATTAATTAATTAATTTATATTTGATATAAATCGATTTGAAGAGGAGAAATAATGATTTTGGGTTGAGAACTCAAAATTACAACATAAGGGTAATCTGGTCATTTCACATGGTGACATGTGGCACCATGAGATGGTGACACATGGCATTATATAAGTTTGTCATTTGTCTTCCTAGCATGCAAGATGATCAAAGTCAAGATTAAGTCTAGCTTTGACACTTGGCTTAATGTGATAAAGTCAACTAAAAATAGGATGCAATGTGGTGGTGACATGTGGCATAGGGTTTAAGTGATTACTTGACCTTATTATATAAAGAGATGTTATGAGAAAAAAATCGGCCACCCTTTCCATTCTCTCTTATGTGTGGCAGCATCTATTTCTCTCTCTCCTATCTTCATCTTTTCTCATCAATTCAAGGAGAATCACTTCATTCCCTTTGAATTAAAATTGCTAGAAATTGTTTCTAGTATCCTATACATACATACAACCTCTCTAAAGGTAAGAACCCAATTTATAATTGGTTGGCAAAGGCTTGAGAAGCAAATTGGGGGCTACCCATTGGTGATCTTGGTGTGGACAAGCTAGAGGGACAACACTTGGGGTCCTAGGTGCTTCCTAAAGGTGCCAATCACATCCATAGTGTATCAAAGAGGTTAGTGCTCTAACTCCTCTTTTAAATTAGGGTTTAAATGAATTAATTTGTTAATTCATAATCTTGAATGGCAAACATAGATCCTAATACATATTAAAAGTATTTTAATATGCAATTGAGCATTGAAATTAATTAGGCACATAAGTGATGTGGCATGATGCATGTAACCCTAGAAAAAAAATTTTGAAATTCAATCCTCTAATGAACAAATCACCATCTTCAATTGGTATCAAAGCCACTATATTTGCCATTTAAAATGTTTAATATAAGATTTAATTGTGTGATTTAATCAATTTTGATTGATTCATTGCTGGTTGCATTCATATAAGTGGCGGCATGGTTATGAGCTTGATGGTGCGCATGGTTTTGAGGAGAACACTCCTAGGGAGTGTTTACATGATGCACATGGACTATGGGCCTCTTTGTACAATTGTTATATATTTAAGGCCCATAATTAGGCCCATGCTTAATTAAATTGTTTAATTAAGAATTTTAATCACATCATTAAATTTTGATTCAATTGTTTGAATGAGATTCAAATCTGAATTTTTTTTAAATTTGTTTGAATGAGATTCAAATCTAAATTTTAAATTTTTAAATTTGTTTGAATGAGATTCAAATATGAATTTTAAATTTGTTTGAATGAGATTCAAATCTGAATTTTTAAATTTGTTTGAATAAGATTCAAATCTGAATTTTAAATTTGTTTGAATGAGATTCAAATCTGAATTTTTAAATTTGTTTGCATGAGATTCAAATCTGAATTTTTTAAATTTGTTTGCATGAGATTCAAATTTGAATTTTTTTTTTTAGTTGAATATGAGATATTTAATTTAATTTTAGTATGTATGTTTTATTTAATTGTGAAATGGTAATATGCATGATGGATGATCATGGACAATAAAAGATCAATGTGATTGGATTTATTTCTTTTATTTTTCTTTGGGTTGTAAAATAATTAATTTTATTTTTGGTGGCATGTATTTTAAGTATTGTAATAATTTGGATTGTAATTTTATTTATTTGAGGACTTTAAAGTCCATATTCTTGTAAATTTGCCTTGGTATGCCAAGGATTTCAATGTAATTGGATTGCAAGAAGATCAAGAAGGTCAAAAGCATTGGTGGGACCAGTGGGAGGAAATCAAGATCAAGTGTTGATTATGTACTCCTTCAGCAACTCTTGTAAAATGAATGAATGAATGAAATACACCTAGGAATGCCCTGATTCAATTCTTGGTGGCTCAGAATTGAATCCCTTAGAAAGTCCATGATCATACCATATTTATTGTTTATCCATGTATGCATGAGATGTAAGGGAATGTATGCAAGTATATGATATATGCATGCTAATTGAACAATGTGTAAAGTGAGACCATAATAGTAATTAAGCGGACCACTAAATCTTCCAAACAAATGATTAAGTTGGAAAAGGTATAATTAAAGTAATTATATCATGGGCCCTCCATTAAGGCAATTATTTTAAGAAATTTTAAATACTTGCATTTGATGCATTTAATTTAAGAGATTTTTTTAAGAATAATTGTTAAGTATGAGATGTAGTAAATATGTAAATAAGTTGATGCCCAATAATGGATGTACCTGAGGACATTAAAGTTATTTGCATGTTGGCTTAATGGGATCAACTTAACTAATGCAAGATGAATCAATAATGGATATGCCTGAGATTTTGAGCATTAGGGGCTAGATAAAGGATTGAACCTCACATGAGATGTGATGGGCAAGGAGTTGCTCACTTATAGTTTATTGTAATTCCAATAATGGATGTGCCTGAGGATGATCAATAAGAATATAAGAATTCAATCACCCACTAGAAATCCATCCAACTAGGATTTCCATTTCCTACTTTAGAAGTGTAGGATTTGCCAAGTTAGTGGGAGGACCAATTTGATTAAAAGACCATAATCATTTTGGTTAATTATTTGATACATTCACTAATTAATCTAGTTATTTTCTGCAGTTATTCTTTTGATAATAATGAGCACACAACAACCACCACCATCCAATATCCTTACGAGCATACTTGATCACAATAGGTTGACAGGACCTAATCTTTCTAATTGGCTAAGAAATTTAAAACTTATCCTGAACCTAGAACGTATTGGATATGTTCTAGACTTAAATGTTCCTGGTCCCTTACCTCTAGAGGCCACTCAAAAGGAACATGACACTTTGGACAAGTGGAAGGAGCATGATATGAAAGCCAAGTGTTACATGCTTGCTTCTATGAGTAATGAGTTACAGAAGCAGCATGAAAATATGCAAAGTGCTAGTGATATCCTCCTTCACCTACAAGAGTTGTATAGTGAGCATAGTAGGAATGCTAGGTATGAGATATCTAGGCAGCTATTTTGAATGCAGGTGTCTGAGGGATAGAATATTTGTGACACCCCTTACCCGTGTACAGTATACCCGAGTAAGTAATGCCACACGGTGTACCGGCACACTCTAATATACCTTAATTAATTTATATCATGCTTTTGCATATAATTTATGAAATATACTTTATTTAAGCCATTTAGCAAAATTTTTATTTATTTGAGGTTCCGAAAATTTTATAGAAAATCCGGCGGAGTACCGGCTAAAAATGGAGAAAACAGTTCTTCGGAACCTGTTAAAAACACTTCCAATAAACAAATTCATTCATTCCCAACTCCAATATCATCACAAAACTCAATATCAAGATC
The DNA here is from genome assembly GCF_030052815.1 of Hevea brasiliensis. Classification (NCBI taxonomy): domain Eukaryota; kingdom Viridiplantae; phylum Streptophyta; class Magnoliopsida; order Malpighiales; family Euphorbiaceae; genus Hevea; species Hevea brasiliensis. The sequence goes on from NC_079505.1 coordinate 43,869,903, forward strand.
TCAACAATTTTTCAATTTCAGGTCTCAACAACCTTTTCATTTCTCAAACATCCCTTTCTCAGGGTTCTCATATATAAACAACAATTAAATATTCAAATTACTTCCATACATAACCATAAATCTTTATCATTTACATGGACCTCAAAATACATTACATAAATCCCAAATACATATGAGAAAATAAAAATTTAATTACAAAATGACAAAATGACCTCTAGTGTCCTACCAATGCACTGCAGGTGACGAGGTGACACGGACACTGTGCAGAACTGTAGGATGGACTCACCCAGTCTGTGGTCTACTGGGCTCACGATCGGGATCTCCAGTACCTACGCGTGGCAAAAGCAACGCGCTAAGCAATAATGCTTAGTGGTGCAATAATATAATAAAAGAAAATAGCAAGAAAATAAATGGGTATAGAATGTGTATGCTTTCTTTGTTTGGTATTGGTATATTCATTTTTTTTTTTCATTAACGTTGTTCACTTTTATTCATTTGGCTGCCCAAGTAACCTACACTAGATGACTGGACTGGATAACGGGTAAACTGGCACTGGGTACCTTGTACCTCGGGCCGTCACACCATTGGTCACATATGCATCTCCCGGTGCAGGTAAATGCTAACAAGTCGTAAGTAATATTAGGCACAAGGCCAAGTCTCAATACAAAGTCGAATGGCTAAAAGCCATGAAATCACTGCAATGGCATATTGCCATGTGCGATCGCTAATCGAACCCTATTGGCATGCCAAACTATCCAAACCAATCTTGTTAGGTATACTAGGGCATTTGAAACTTTTAAATTCTTCAATTTGTGAATTTCAAATTTTTAGTGTCACTATTCATCTTATTGGTCAACAAAAATGTTGACTTTTAGAATAAAAATATGTACATTGACTTTGGCACTCCCAACATACCACATTTGGCATTCCAAACTTGTTGGCATTAAGCATTTATACCATTTCAAAGTTTAAACCAACACAAGCAGAATTTTCAGTTTTTGTGAGTCAACTTCACTGTTCCATTGGACACTGTTGCTGTGGGAATTTGAAGAAATGTGAAACATGAAAGTTGTTCCTTATTTTGTCTAGTTGAATTTCATTTTTTGAATCACTCCATTTGGAGTTTTGTAACTCCAGATATGGTCCAGAAACCACAGCTGGCCAGATTACCATTCTGCAGAAATTACCATATCTACAGTAACATGAACAGTGACTGCCACTGCCATTTGGGTTAGGTTCTGGCCATAATTTTGGATAGGTTCCTTCATGAAAGTTGTTTGTCTATGTCTTAACTTGTTGCTGTAAAAATTTCAGGTCAATTGACCAAATCTACAGTGAGTTATGGCCAAATGAACAGTTACTGTTCATTTAGTCAATTCTGCAGAATCAGTTTCAGGGTATCCGGATTGGGGCCAAGTTTTGGTCCTCTTGTTTTGGTCTTTTGGGCATGGTTTCTTCAGCAAAAATGTGCCATTATAAGCCTAGTTTCATTTCCAATTGGCCAAACACCAATTGGACTAACACAGCCAAAGTTATGGCTGTGTAATTAGACTGAAATCTCAGTCCATTGCTGCTGTCCTAGGGCAGCTTACTCCTTCTCTTTGCAATCCTATTTTTCAGTCCAAATTGTGCTCAACTTACCTAAAATAGTCACTAATTGACCATTAAAAAGTTCTCTAACAATTTCCTAAGCCAAGTCACATTTTCACCTTTCCTAAACCCTAATTCAAATTCATGATTTATGCCATTTACCTTGGTTAGTTACTAATGCATTGCTCATATGTTTATAACTTCAAACATGGTTTCTATTTCACTTCAAGCTCATCAAAAACACTCCTAAATATTCCTTTTCTAGGGCAGCCGAAATTCAAGAGCTCATACACATAGGTTTTTGTTCATTTAAATTACAAGTCTTACTAAATTTCAAGTCCAAAATCATGAAATTTAAGAGTTTTATGTTTATAGTTGCACTAACCTTGAATGGGCAGAATTTCCAAAGCCCCAAACTTCACTTTCTTTCCTCTTGTTGGCTGCCAAAAGCTGGGGTAGAATTTTAATGAAGAGAGGTTAGAGAAATATGGTGGAACAAAGAGGGAAATGGAGCTTGAATGGTGTTTTAATGGTGGTTTAGGGTAAGGCTTGGGTTTCGACTGGTTTGGGGAGGGAGATGGCAGATTGTGTTTTTAATTTTTTTGGGTCTTGGTTTGTCTCTTTTATTGGTTAATAAAAGAGTTGTTTAACTTTGATTGTGTATGGCTTTTAAATGACATCATTTTGATGTCATAATTAAGCCTTTTTCCTCATTTTTCTTTTCTTTCCTCCACTACTCATTTCCAATTTAATTTCTAGTAATATTCATTCATATTTTATGTCATATTAATTATTTACTTAACTGGACAAGTCGGCCAAAAATCACCTCTGAAGGCAAAATGACCAAAATGCCCTCCGTTTGGCTCAACGGGCCAAAATTGTCTGTACCGATTGAAAAATTTTTTCTAGGTATTTTCTTGGCATTCTAATGCTATGGGAACCTCAGTAACCCTTCTCTGGAGTCCCAAAAATTATTTTACAATTTTTCCCCCGGGTCTAGGGCTCCTCGTTGCGAGAACCGCAACTTCCCTCCGGTTACCCATTGCTTGGGCATCGGCTCGTGTACTTGGTTGTATTTTATTTCTAAAATTTTTACTAAGTTTTCTTATTAATATTTGAGTTAATTATGGTCCCTCACTTAAGTTTAAATATTTTTTCCGGACGTTCTAGCTGTCCGGACCGACACCGGTCACCGGAACAGTAGAATGTACGAAATGATTACCGGGAGGGTGTTACAATATTGGGGATCATGTCCACAAGATGATTCGGCTTATAGAGCAGCTGGAACATCTTGACTTTAACATAGATTTCCAACTGCAGATGGATTTGATCCTTCAGTCTGTACCTGAGTCATTTGGGAATTTTATGACAAATTTCCATTTGACTAAGCAGGAATACACCTTGGCTGGTTTACTTGACATGCTGGTTATTGCACAAAAGAATATGTCAGGTGATAAAGAAAAAGAGGTAGCTTTGATTGCATCTTCTTCTACTGGAAAGTCCAACAAGAAGAAGGGTAATAAGAAAAAAAATCTCAAGTTCCAGGATCTTCCATGAAGATAGCTAAACAGAAAACAAAGACCAAAGCTGACAAAGGCAAGGGAAAGTGTTTCCACTGTCAGAAGGATGGGCACTAAAAGAGGAAATGCCCTGAGTATAGCAATCTAAATAAATGTAATGCCATGATGAAAATCAACTCAAGTTTAAAATATATTTGGCACTTAAGATTAGGTCATGTTGCAGAAGATAGGATTGCAAAACTGGAGAAAATGGAGATTTTATCCTTATTGGGTTTTGAACCTACTCCAACTTGTGAATCCTGCCTTCAGGGCAAAATGACTAGATCACCCTTTGTTGGACAAGGACTAAGAGCTGAAAATATTTTGGAGCTAATACATAGTGATGTATGTGATCCATTTAAGGAAATGGCTAGAGGCGGTTTTCATTACTTTATTACCTTTACTGATGATAAATCAAGGTTTGGGTATTTGTATTTGATGAAATACAAACATGAATCCTTTGAAAATTTCAAAGAATTTAAATCTAAAGTAGAAAACCAAATAGGAAAAAGTATTAAAACTCTTCGATCAGATCATGGAGGTGAATACTTAAGTACTAAATTTGATGAATACTTAAAAGAGTATGGCGTTGTTTCCTAGCTGACTCCTCCAGGAATGCCACAGTTGAATGGTGTATCTAAAAGGAGAAATCGTACCCTATTAGATATGGTGCATAGTATGATGAGCGATACTGATATGCCAATCTCTATTTGGGGATTTGTATTAGAATCAACTTTGCATATTCTGAATAGGATTCCATCAAAATCAGTTTCTTCCACACCTTATGAGATATGGTATGGAAGAAAACCAAGTCTTAAGAATGTTATGATTTGGAGTTGTCCAGCTTATATCAACAAGCTTAACTTTGATAAAATTGGAAACCAGATCAGAAAAGAGTCGATTTCTTGGATATCCAAAAGAAAGTTTTGGATATTATTTTTATTTGCCTGCATCACAAAAGGTTGTGGTAAGCAGAGATACCATATTTCTTGAACAACAGTTTATTCAAGAAGGTGGCAAAGGAAGGAAAATAGAGCTAGAATTGGAGAATTCTGACTAACTAATAGATCAAATGGATATAGATCCATCTAGTCAACCTACACCTATTGATGAAACATCTACAGTAATTCCTCACAGATCAACCAGAATATCTCACCCACCAGTGAGATATGTTTTTCTTCATGAAGATGAACAAGAGTTGTTTACTCATGAAGAAGTAGATCATGGAGATGATCCACTCACCTATGAAGAAGCTATATCAGATATAGACTAGTCAAAATGGATTGAAGATATGAAATCCAAAATTGATTCCATGTATAAGAATCAAGTTTGAGATCTTGTTGACCCACCTAAAGGTATTATACCTATAGGGAATAAATGAATTTTCAAGAAGAAAATTGGTTCTGATGGAAATGTAGAGACCTATAAAGTAAGGCTAGTAGCGAAAGGGTTTCGCCAAAGGTAAGGAATTGACTATGAGGAGACTTTCTCGCATGTTGTTGTGCTTAAATCAATTAGGATTCTATTAGCAATAGCTGCATATTATGATTATGAGATTTGGCAAATAGATGTCAAAACAACTTTTCTCAATGGATACATTGAAGAAAACATTTTCATGGGACAACCTAAAAGTTTTGAATCCCAAGATAGTTCCAAGGCGTGCAAGCTAAAGCGATCCATTTATGGGTTAAAATAAGCTTCGAGGAGTTTGAACATCCGTTTTGATGAAGCCATTAAGTCATTTGGTTTTATCAAAAATGTGGATGAACAATGTGTATATAAGAATGACATATGTATGTTGACAACTGTTAAGGTATGGTTGTCAAATACATTCTCCATGAAAGACTTAGGGGAGGCAACCAATATTCTTAGAATTCACATCTATAGAGATAGAGCGAAAAGAATAATTGGTTTATCCCAAAGTCTATACTTGGAAAAGGTGTTAAAGAGGTTTAACATGCTTGATTCCAAGAGAGGATTATTACCAGTGAGACATGGTATCTACCTTTCTAAAGAGATGTCTCCAAAGACACCTAAAGAAAGAGATAAAATGGCCAAGATTCCATATGCTTTGGCTATTGGAAGTTTGATGTGTGCAATGATGTGTACCGGGCTGGATTTCGTACATGCTGTTAGTTTGACTAGCAGTTTTTAATCCAATCCAGGTTTAGAACACTGGATAGCTGTCAAGAATATCCTTAAGTATTTGAGAAGAACTAAGGATTTATTCTTGATTTATGGAGGTGGTGACTTGCAATTGGATGGTTATACTGATTCTGATTTCCAATTAGATATCAATGATAGAAAGTCTACCTCAAGGTTTGTATTCATTTATAATGAAGCTGCAGTCAATTGGAAGAGTTCCAAACAGAGTACGACTGCTGATTTCACTACAGAGGCTGAGTACATTGCTGCATCAGATGCTGCAAAAGAGGCTGTTTGGATAAGGAACCCCGGTCTCACTAGAAATCCAAACACATAGAAAGGCGCTACCACATTATCAGAGAGATAGTTAGGCAAGGCGATGTAGCCATGCAAAAAACAGCATCAACTGAAAATCCAATTGATCCATTCACGAAGCCTATGTCACAAGCTCAGTTAGACCGACATTTTGAGAATATGGGTCTAAGATATTGTAATGAATGGCTCTAGTGCTAGTGGGAGATTGTTAGTAGTATGCCCTAGAGCATATCATTTAGTATGTATTTTGTACATATTAATAAAAGGCAATTTCACTTTTCCATTTACATAATGTATTTATGTGTAATAGAAAAGGTCCATTGATATTTTGTTAGAAATTCTATTCTTAAGTTGTTAAGAATATGAGTGACAGTATTTCTAGCACAAAGTATCATAAATTGGTTCACAATCAAGGATACTTCACACAGGACATGACTTATCCAGAAAGATTGTGTTCATGTTTGTTCCCAAGGTATTTATATGAGATATAAATAAGATGGAATGGTGAGTCTCATGGCATATAATAAACATGATAGGCACTTATACATGATAAGTAGGCCGAACCAGTGACGCATATGATAAGCACATGGAGTTTACTCTTGTTAATGCATTGTCATATATCATATCAGTGTATATAATCTTGAGACTTGAGATAATACAGTTATCTTATATATAGGTGGTTTGAGTTTAATACTGTTTTCATATTTGTACTGTGTATGGGTATATGGGCATGTGTTAGCTCCTACTAGTTATATATAGAGGTAGGAATTGATTAAGATGGAATCTGTTACCCTAAGTAAATAGGGATAAAGTCCTATGTTCATTTAATTGTTCTTGATATTTCAAGTTCCTAGCCAGGAAAGATAGATTTAGTTAGAAAAGAGTTTCTGACAAGAAAATCTAATTAATCAAGAACTGGAATTAAAAGAGAACATAATATTCATAGCAAATGGGGTTTGATATAAACCATGACTCCAGCTCGAATTGGGATTTTGTAACAGAGAGATTCTAGTGCATGGTAACATAAGATTAAAGGTTCATTTAAGGTATTTCTTATTATTGATTGGGTGGCCATGGCACGCTATGCTAGGTGTCAACCATAGTCTATGAGATGCCTAAAATGATTTAGAGAAATCATTTATAGTAAGAAAGATTTCTAATGATATTAAGAGTTAATATCATATTTCATTGCCAATTAGTGATGAGCCTAGTGAGTCACACACATACACAAGATAATTACTAAATAAAATATGATTTAATTGATTAATTAAAGAGTTTAATTAATTAATTAAATAGATTTGGTTTACCATAAGATTGCAAAGTCCCTAGCATAACTTGAAACCAAATCTAGGTTATTGGATATATAGTATAAGTTAAATTTATATTTAAAGTGTTTAAATATGAATTTAATTATGAGAAATTAATTAATAGAGATTAATTAATTAATTTATATTTGATATAAATTGATTTGAAGAGGAGAAATAATGATTTTGGATTGAGAACTCAAAATTACAACATAAGGGTAATTTGGTCATTTCACATGGTGACATGTGACACCATGAGATAGTAACACATGGCATCATATAAGTTTGCCATTTGTTTTCCTAGCATGCAAGGTGATCAAATTCAAGATTAAGTCTAGCTTTGACACTTGGCTTAATGTGATTAAGTCAATTAAAAATAAGATACAATGTGGTGGTGACATGTGGCATAGGGTTTAAGTGATTACTTGACTTAATTATATAAAGAGATGTTATAAGAAAAAAATTGGCCACCCTCTCCATTCTCGCTTATGTGTGGCAGCATCTATTTCTCTCTCTCCTATCTTCATCTTTTCTCATCAATTCAAGGAGAATCACTTCATTCCCTTTGAATTAAAATTGCTAGAAATTGTTTCTAGTATCCTATGCATACATACAACCTCTCTAAAGGTAAGAACCCAATTTATAATTGGTTGGCAAAGGCTTGAGAAGCAAATTGGGGGTTGCCCATTGGTGATCTTGGTGTGGACAAGCTAGAAGGATAACACTTGGGGTCTTAGGTGCTTCCTAAAGGTGCTAATCACATCCATAGTTCATCAAAGAGATTAGTGCTCTAACTCCTCTTTTAAACTAGGGTTTAAATGAATTAATTTATTAATTCACAATCTTGAATGGCAAATATAGATCCTAATACATATTAAAAGTGTTTTAATATGCAATTAAGCATTGAAATTAATTAGGCACATAAGAGATGTGGCATGATGCATGTAACCCTAGAAGAAAAATTTTGAAATTCAATGCTCTAATGAACAAATCACCATGCTTCCGCTCCTTCAATCTCATAATCATAGTATGCAGCTATAGCTAATTAAATCCTAATTGATTTAAGCATGGCAACAGGTGAAAAAGTCTCCTCATAGTCGATTTCTTGCCTTTGGCGAAACTCTTCACAACTAGCCTTGCTTTATAGGTCTCTACCTTTCCATCAGAACAAATTTTCTTCTTGAAAACCCATTTATTCCCTATAGGTACAATACCTTCAGGTGGGTCAACAAGGTCCCAACCTTGATTCTTATGCATGGAATCAATTTCAGATTTCATAGCTTCAATCCATTTTGAAGAATCTATATCTGATATAGCTTCTTCATAGGAAAAAGGATCATATCCCTGATCTATTTATTCATGAGTACATAACTCTTATTCATCTTCATGAAGAAAACCATATCTCATTAGTGGGTGAGATATCCTGGTCGATCTTCGAGGAATTACTGTAGATGTTTCATCAATAAGTGTAGGTTGACTAGATGGATCTATATCCATTTGATCTGTTGGTTGGTCAGAATTCTCCAATTCTAACTCTATTTGCCTTCCTTTGCCACCTTCTTGAATAAACTGTTGTTCAAGAAATACGGCATCTCTGCTTACCACAACCTTTTGTGATGTAGGCAAATAAAAATAATATCCAAAACTTTCTTTTAGATATCCAACAAATCGATGTTTTTCTGATCTGGTTTCCAATTTATCAGTGTTCAGCTTTTTAATAGAAGCTGGACAGCCCCAAATCTTAACATGCTTAAGACTCGATTTTCTTCCATGCCATATCTCATAAGGTGTGGAAAGGACCGATTTTGATGGAATTCTATTCAGAATATGCAAAGTTAATCCTAATGCAAATCCCCAAAAGGAGACTGGCATATCAGTATAGCTCATCATACTACGTACCATATCTAATAGGGTACAATTTCTCCTTTCAAATATACCATTCAGTTGTGGTGTTCCTGAAGGAGTCAGTTGGGAGACAATACCATGCTCTTTCAAGTATTCATCAAATTCAGTACTTAAGTATTCACCTCCACAATCTGATCGAAGAGTTTTAATACTTTTTCCTGTTTGATTTTCAGCATCACATTTAAATTCTTTGAACTTTTCAAAGGATTCATGTTTGTATTTCATCAAATACAAATACCTAAACCTTGATTTATCATCAATAAAGATAATAAAGTAATGAAAACCGCCTCTAGCCATTTCCTTAAATGGACCACATACATCACTATGTATAAGTTTCAAAATATTTTTAGCTCTTAACCCTTGTCCAACAAAAGGTGATCTAGTCATTTTGCCTTCAAGGCAGGATTCACAAGTTGGAGTAAGTTCAGAACCCAATGAGGATAAAATCCTCATTTTCTCTAGCTTTGCAATCCTTTCTTCTGCAACATGACCTAATCTTAAGTGCCAAATATATTTTGAGCTTTAGTTTATTTTAATCATGGCATTAAATTCATTTAGATTTGTATTTAACATTATTATCTAAATAATAAAGTCCATCATGCATATAACCCGAGCCAATATATTTATTTCCAAAATAAATATTGCAAACATCATTTGTGAACTGAAATTCATTGCCATTTTTAGTCAAACTAATGATGTTCTTAAAAGCATCAGGTATATGCAAAATATTATTTAAATACAAAACATGTCCATTCATGTATAAAGATTTAGATCTTATAGCTAAAGCTTCAACAGTTGAGCCATTGCCAACCCGGAGTCTAATATCTTGTGACTGCAAGCTGCTACTACTTACTAGTTCCTGCATATCAAGAGTAATGTGAGAACTAGCACCAGTATCTAAAACCCAAGTTGTAGATGAACTATGAGTATTATCAGAATCTAAATAACAAGACACAGACATACCTTTTGAAGGTCTATCCTTCTTGTCCTTTAGAAAAGTAAGATACTTTAGGCAGTTCCTTTTCCAGTGCCCATCATTTTGGCAGTGGAAACACTTTCCCTTGCCTTTGTCAGCTTCGGTCTTACCCTTTTGTTTGGCTATCTTCTTAGAAGGTCAGGAATTTGAGGTTTCTCTTTCTTATTGCCCTTCTTCTTTTTGGACTTTTTAGCAGAAGAAGAAGATGCAATCAAAGCCACCTCTTTACCTTTATTGCCCGGCATATTCTTTTGGGCAATAACCAGCATGTTAAGCAACCTAGCCAAAGTATACTCTTGCTTTGTCATATGGAAATTTGTTACAAAATTCCCAAATGACTTAGGCAGGGACTGAAGGATTAGATACGTCTGCAGTTGGAAATCCATGTGAAAATCAAGATGTTCCAGCTGCTCAATAAACCGAATCATCTTGTGGACATGATCTCCTACATTCTGTCCCTCAGACATCCTCATGCTGAATAGCTGTCTAGATATCTCATACCTAGAATTCTTGCTGGGCTCACCATACAACTTTTGCAGGTGAAGGAGGATCTCACTTGCATTTTGCATATTTTCATGCTGCTTTTTTAACTCATTAGTCATAGAAGCAAGCATATAACATTTGGCTCTCATATCATACTCCTTCCACTTATCCAAAGTGTTTAGTTCCTTTTGAGTGGCCTCTAGAGGTAAGGGACCAGGAACCTTTACGTCTAAAACATATCCAACACATTCTAGGTTCAGGACAAGTTTTAAATTTCAAAGCCAATCAGAAAGATTAGGTCCCGTCAACCTATTGTGATCAAGTATGCTCGCAAGGATATTGGATGGTTGTGGTTATTGTGTGCTCATTATTATCTGAAAAATTAACTACAGAAAATAACTAGATTAATTAGTAAATGTATTAAGTAATTAACCAAAATGATTATGATCTTTCAATCAAATTGGTCCTCCCACTAACTTGGCGAATCCTACACTTCCAAAGTAGGAAATGGAAATCCTAGTTGGATGGATTTCTAGATGGTGATTGAATTCTTATAGTCTTATTGATCATCATCCATTATTTGAATTACAATAAACTATAAGTGAGCAACTCCTTGCCCATCACATATCATATAAGGTTCAATCATTTATTTAGCCCCTAATGCTTAAAATCTCAGGCATATCCATTATTGATTTATCTTGCATTAGTTAAGTTTATCCCATTGAGCCAGCAAATAGGCAAATAATTTTAATGTCCTTAGACACATCCATTATTGGCCACCAACTATTTATATATTTACAACATCTTATGCTTAACAATTATTCTTAAGAAAAGCTCTTAAATTAATGCATTATTCCCAAGCTTATATAGCTAATAATGCAAGTATTTAAAATTTCTTAAAATAATTGCCTCAATGGAGGGCCATGATATAATTATCATAATTATACCATTACTAACTTAATCATTTGCTTAGAAGATTTTGTGGTTGACCTAATTACTATTATGGTCTCACTTTACACATTATCCAATTGGTATGCATATATCATATACTTGCATACATTCATACACATCTCATGCATACATGGATAAACAAATAATATGGTATGATCATGGATTTTATAAGGGATTCAATTCTGAGCCACCAAGAATTGAATCAGGGCATTCCTAGGTGTATTTCATTCATTCATTCATTTTACAAGAGTTGCTGAAGGAGTACATAATCAACCCTTGATCTTGATTTCCTCCCACTAGTCCCACCAATACTCTTTACCTCCTTGTTCTTCCCTCAATCCAATTCCATTGTAATCTTTAGTATACCAAGGCGAGTTTACAAGAATATGGACTTTAAAGTCCTCAAATAAATGAAATTACAACCTAAATTATTACAACATTTATAATACATGCCACTAAATAAAATTAATTATTTTACATCCCAAAGAAAAATAAAAGAAATAAATCAAATCTCATTAGTCTTTTATTGTCCATGATCATCCATCATGCATATTAAAATTTAACAATTAAATAAAATATACATACTAAAAATTAAATTGAATATCACATATTCAACCAAAATTAAATTTGAATCTCATTCAAATAATTTTAAATTTAGAAACCTTTTTCCAAATTTAATACCTTGAAAACAATTTTTTGAAAATTAATTGTGTGATTAAAATTCCTAATTAAACAATTTAATTAGGTATGGGCTTAATTATGGGCCTTAAAATACACAACAATTGCATAAAGGGCCCAAAAACCAAGCCCAAAAATCCAACACACCCATGGGTATCTTGCCCAACACGCCCTTAGAGCACCTAAACCATCTTCAAATCAATCCAAATTTAATCCAATCACACAATTAAGCCTCATAAACAATCTTAATGGCAAATATAGTGGCTCTGATACCAATTGAAGGTGTGGAAGCGTGAATAAAGGGCATTAGAACCTTGAATTTCAAAAATTCTAAGGTTACATGCACCATACCAAGTGTCTTATCATTCTAATCAATTTCCAATGCCCAATTGCTTACAAAACACATTTTAGCATGCTTAAAATTTCATTTTCCATTGAAGATTGTGAATTAACATTTAATTCAATTAAACCCTAACTAAAAGAGGGATTTTTAGGTGTTAACCTCTTGATGCACAATTAAAGCCTCTTAGGATGTTCTTAGGACCCCAAATATTGTCCCTCTAGTTTGTCCACCACAAGCACACATCAAAGATGCAATGCCAGCCTAGATTGGCTTCTCAAGCCTTGTCAACCAATTTTGAGATGGGGTTTTTTGTGAAGGTTGTATGAATGTATTGTGTGTTAGAAACACTTTATAATAATTTTAATTCAAGAGGAAATAATAGTTTTTCCTTTGAAACAATTTAGAAATTTAAGATGAGAGGGAGAGACAAATTTGAATTAAAACTTGAGAGAAAAGAGAGGAGTGTGTTTTTTCTTCATAACTTTTCTTTATATACTCAGGTCATACCCTAACTTACTCCCTTGACACATGTCATCACAAGATCACATCTTGTTATTATTTGATTTAATCCTATGAAGCCAAGTGTCAAGCTCCATTTAAATCATGACATATGGTCTTCCATCATAGGAAGACAAGTGGCAAGATCATATGGTGCCATGTGTTACTATCTCATGGTGCCACATGTCACCATGTGAAAAGAACAATTTGCCCTTACTTTTTAATTTGAGTTCTCAACCCAAAATTATAATCTCCTCTTTAAATTAATTTATATCAAATATAAATTAATTAATTAATTAATCTCTATTAATTAATTTTTTTATAATTAAATTCATATTTAATCAAATTAAATATAAATTTAATTTATACTATACATCCAATAACCTAGATTTGGTTTCAAGTCATGTTAGGGACTTTACAATCTTATTGCAAATCAAACCTCTTTAATTAATTAATTAAACTCTTTAATTAATCAATTAAATCACATTTTGCATGGTGATTAGCTTATGTAGATGTGTGACTTACTAGGCCCATTAGTTATTGGCAATGAGAAATGATATTAACTCTTAATATCATTAGAACTCTTTCTTACCATAAATAATTTTTCTAAATCATTTCAGACATCTCATAGACCATGGTTGACACCTAGCATACCATGGCCACCCAATCAGTAATAAGAAATACTTTAAATGAACCTTTAATCATATGTTACCATGGACTAGAATCTCTCCATTATAAAATCCCAATTCGAGCTGGAGTCATGGTTAATGTCAAACCCCATTTACTATGAACATTATGTTCTTTTTTAATTCCAGTTCTTGATTAGTTAGATTTTCTTGTCAGAAACTCTTTTCTGATTAAATCTGTCTGTCCTGTCCAAGAAGTTGAAACATCAAGAACAATTAAATAAACATAAGATTTTACCCCTACTTACTTAGGGTAACGGATTCCATCTTGATCAACACCTATCTCCATATATAACTAGTAGGAACTAACAAATGCCCATATACCCATACACAGTACAAGTATGAAAGTAGTATCATACTCAAACCCCTATATACAAGATAACTGAGTTATCTCAGGTCTAAAGATTATATGCACTGATATGATATTTGACAATGCATTGACAAGAGTAAACTCCATGTGCTTGTCATAAGCATCACTAGTTCGGCCTACTAATCATGTATAAGTGTCTATTATGTTTGTTATGTGGCATGAGACACACCACTCCATCTTATTTATATCTCATATCAATACCTTGGGAATAAACATGATTACAATATTTCTGGGTAAGTCATGTCCTTTGTGAAGTATCCTCGATTGTGAACCAATTTATGATACTTTGTTCTAGAAATACTGTCACTCATATTCTTAACAACTTAATAATAGAATTTCTAATAAAATATCAATGGACCTTTCAATTACACATAAATATATTATATAAACGGAAAAGTGAAATTGCCTTTTTATTAATAAAATATGTACAAGATACATACAAAATGATATTTTCTAGGGCATACTACTAACAGAGATATGGTGGATGAAATTAAATCCTGTTGACATAATTTTTATACATTGTTAATTACCAAAAAAAAAAACTCTCATTTATACAAAATCTTACTTCTTCTTCTTCTAGCAAAACAAAAGGCATACTCTTAAAGTTGAAAAACTATTAGGATATGTGCTCAGTGTATAGGATTCCATTCAATCTATTATCTACAACTATACAAGCACATTTACTATAAGCTAGGAGCTTCTTACTCCACTCTCTTCATCATCCTCCATCTGTTATCTGTGGATGCCCTACAAAACCCACCACCATTAATATTTTCTACTAATTACTTAACCAAATTAGCACAATTAAAAATATACCAAACATAAAAAAAATGGATGAAATTTGTATTTGGATTACTCTAGTTTTTGCAAATTTATATTAAGTGAGAAGGACTTACTTAACACTTGTTCTACAAAAAACCTCTTGGAAACATCTCCACGAAGCATACTCCTTAGCAAATCCTTAACAGTTGGAGATATGCCATGGAAAGCTCTAACCAAAAACCTCAATTTCGCTCTCAAAACCACATAAAAAATCTCTATAGTTGTTTCATCATTGAATGGCGGAAAGCTAGCTAACATAATATACTACACATACCAGCACTCTAAACATCCACCTTCTCACCGTACTCTCTCCTAACCAAAACCTTCAATGCCACGTAGTACAATGTCCCTACAAAACCATTAATCATCTCTCCTTCCATAACCACCTCAGTGGTGCAAAAATCAGCAAACTTCATAAAATTTAAAGAGTCAAGCAAAATGTATCTGGCTTGATGTCATGGTGAAATATGTCGTATTTGTGGTAGTGGGAAATGGCTCTCATCAGCTAAATAAAAAGCAGTAACAACACATTAGAGATTATTAAATTGTGAAGTTCCCAGTCGAAGTATAAGTCAATTACCATGTGAAGGATGAGGTGAGAAAAGGTGGAGAATCTTTGGTGCTAGGAAGATGATCAATAGGATTTAATTTAGGGTTTAGGGATTATAGAAGTTACAAATTTTCCCTTCTATGGTTGATTTTTTTTTTTTTATTTTCTTTGTGTGATGTGGGACTCACTCATATATAATAAAAATGCTAAACATGATGACACCTCAGCAGAGGCATACTCCCCTCAATTTAAATTTCAAATTTGATAAAATTTGTCCCAATTTCAAAATTCTAGAAAATTAATCCAAAATTAGAAGAATTGGATTAAAACATCAAAATCCATAAAGGTTTGGATTTTTGAAGTCTATAAGCCATTCTTTTATGATTTTGATGTTTATTTATTTTATCCTCTTCTAATTTGTTTACTTCTTTTCTCTTGAATGCAATGGGACCTTAAGACATGTTTTAATGTATAAATTAGAGTTGTTTGGGAATCAAATCCCAAATGTTGAGTTTAGCATCCAAAGAAGACAATTTTAAGGTTTTCATGTTTTTAATTTGACTTTTAAATTAATTTCCTTTTATTTTGGTGCCAACTTTTTATGTTTTGTAATATTTTGGGTTAACAAAACATGAATGGGAGAATGGAGACCCAAATGACTAAATCCAAGCTATAGAGCCAAAAGAAGTCTAAGGAGCACAAGAAACACAAAATCCTAAGAAAAGGAACTGTAAGGCCCTTTGCATTGGGATAATGGGCCATAAGGCCTTGTAATTTTATTTTCTTTTATTTTGAAAGGCCTCTTTAATTCCTTTCTCCTCCCTACTATCACTCGTTTTAGGTTAATTAGCTAATCTCCTTTCTCCTCACCTTTCTTAGTATGTTTATTAACTATTTAAACGACGCTAAAGCATGCAATTGGACTTTGGATTTGCATTTTTCTTGAAATAAGAAACCTAATATAAAATAAACAACAAAATAGACTTTAGAAAACAACTAGTGAAGGCCAACCTAATAAATTAGTTGGATAAGTCCAAATGGAGAGGATGCCATGATAGTGTTATGGGAAGATGGCATTAAATAGGTTGGATTTAAAAATGATGCTACACTAATTATATTCATTCAATCATAAGACCCCTTACTGATTTAACCATTAAAGAAGTTGTTGAAGTCAACTCGTCCGATATTCTCCTGTGTCGTTGGTCATAAACATTAATTTTGTTTTCTAAAATTCTTTACTAGATATCGACTAGTTTAATGTCAGTGTTTCATGGCGTATTTCAATTATCTAATGTTAAAAACACAAATTGATGTGACCCAATGAAAGCTCAAAGTGAAGAGCATGATGCATTACAAAATAACAGGGTATCAATGGCCCATTGACGGATCTGTCACTAAATCCCACTGATAATATAGATTAGAGATGGATTTGTCACTAAAACTTATTAGCAACTACCATAATTGATTGCTAATTCAAAAAATTGGCTTGGATTTTAGTCTGTCGCTAAACTATTAGCAATATAATAGTGACAGTTCACTAATCAATATTATTTATGATAGAATTTGATCCATCATTAAATCTATCTCTGATACTTATGTTTTCTTTGTAACACCCCTTATTCAGTCTACAGTGTAGCCGAGCAAGGCAAGTCACACTCTGTGCTAGAGCACCTTATCTTATCTTGTTACATTTACTGCTAATTTAATTTAATTTTTAATAATTTAAGTTCACTTATTTAATCAGAGGAACTGATGGAGTTTCTCCTAATTTATTAACATTTTGACGATTTCCCACCTGTTTAAAAA
Organism: Hevea brasiliensis; assembly: GCF_030052815.1. Classification (NCBI taxonomy): domain Eukaryota; kingdom Viridiplantae; phylum Streptophyta; class Magnoliopsida; order Malpighiales; family Euphorbiaceae; genus Hevea; species Hevea brasiliensis. The sequence continues at coordinate 43,886,884 of NC_079505.1, forward strand.
TAATTTCATATTTAATTCAATATTCTCCACGATCATCTCAATATCTCAAACTCATAATTTCATTTATCATTATTCCCATACAAGTTTAATTTATCATTCATTTCATACATAAACCTACAAATTTCATAAATTTCACAATGTACAAAATAATTACATACAATTCATAATTTACCTTCCAAAACTTATAAATAATTACAATGTACAAAATAATTACATATATGGTCTGATAGACCCTACCAAAATGCACTGCTGATGAGGTGACACTCAGGGCCCTATGCAGATCTGAAATCCCAACTCCCAGTCTAAGGTCTACTAGGCTCTCTCTCCTAATCTCAGTACCTACGCGTGGCAAAAAAGTGACGGGCTAAGCATAATTCTTAGTGGTGCAAGAATAATATAAAAATAAACTAAATAATTAGAAATAAAGAAATTATACTATTATGCCGCACAGGATGTATTTTTGATAACTATTTGTAAGATATTTAATTTAATGGTTTTTCTATTCATTATTTATTGGTAAATTTTTAGGACTTATTTTAATGCCCAAGTAACCGATACAAATTGACTGGACTGGATAAATTAGTAAACTAGCACTAGGTATCAAGTACCTCAGGCTGTCACACCATCAGTCACATAGTGTCTGCCAGGTGTGCAACAGAATGGCTAAAGAGCCATAACGTCAATCGGGCATAAAGCTACATATATCAAAGAGTAACAGAATAGCTAGAAGCCATAAATCACAGAATGGCACGGAGCCATAAGCGATCGTAAGTCGAACCCTATTGGCATGCCAACCTATCCATACCAATCATAAAACTAGGCATACATGGGCACATTAGCATTTTAGGCATTGTTTCTTTTCATTTTGTCATTATGTTTACTATTAATAGCACTATTTATGCTAAATTTTTTGTTATACCATATATAATAGGAACACAAGTTCCAAATTCATGTTCATCCCACATTTTAGTTTACTAAGTTGTTGGTATTAATTGCCAACCACAATTCAAATCCTTCTAAGAGCAATTCAAAAATTTTAGATTTTGTAACTTAAGTTCACTGTTACATTAGGCCAATCTACAGTGGAAATTTGACCTCACTTTCTTCATCAAAGTTATTCCTTAATGTTTTAACTTTAATTTCATTTTTTAATCACTCCATTTGGAGTATTTTAGCTCAAGTTATGGCATTTTTACCACAACTGGTTGGATTAGTCAATGTCCAGGATTTTCTGATCAGTTTGGTTCTAGCAGTTTTGTTAGGCTAATTTTGGTTAGAAATTTGATTAGGTTATGGTCAGAATTTGGATTTCTGATCTTCATGAAAAATGTTATAATATGTCTAAGCTTTTCATGAGTTCAAGAATCAGGTCATTTGGACCTCTCTACAATGAGTTATGCCCATTTGAACATTCACTATTCATATAGTCATTTTTCGAGGTCCAGCATATGGTTACTCGGATTCAAGCCAATTTTAGGTCACTTTGTGTTGGGTTTCTGGACAAGATCTCTTCATGAAAAATGTGGTATTATATCCTAAGTTTTATCTCCAATTGGCCTTACACCAATTGAAGCTATATAACTCTACTTATGACTGCCCAAACCCACTGGACTCAAAGTCCAAAATTCTAGCACAAAGGAGCACTTCTCCTTTTAGCATTTCAACTCCAAAACCAACTCCATTTTAAGGTCAAACCATATCAAATGGTCATTAATTTACCTTAACAACATCAATTCAACAACAATTTAACAAACCCCTAATTTTCTCCACAAAATCCTAGCTCCCAATTCAAGATTCATACAATATATACCAATTAAGCACATTAATCACACTTATCATCATACTCAAGCGAATTCTCAAGTTTATTTGCAATTAAACACTTTCAATCCTACTCCTACACAAGCTGGCCGAATTTCTTGTCTAACATATATCCATCAATTTCATCATTTATCATGTAATTCTGTTGTAATCCTCTTTGTTTTCACCATTAGAAAAAGGAGGAGTAAGAGTTTAGCACGAACCTTAGTTGGTTAATCTTTTAAGACTTTCTCAACTTCACTTTCCTTCAAATTCTTGGCTGCCCAACACTTCTCCAAGCCCTAATAACTAATTTTTGTATTGGGGTTTAGGGGTTTTATGGTGAGAATTGCTAGGGAATCAAGCTAGAAATGAAGAAATGGAGGAGAGCTCCATTCCCATGGTGGTTCGGCCAACTAGTAGAGAGGAAGAAAATGAATAGATTTTTTTTCTTTTAATTTTTTTATCTCTTATAAATGTGTTTGTCTAATTTTAATTGGCTAAGGATTTTAATTACATCACCATGACATTTTGCATATGTCATTATTAGAATTAAATTTTATTTCATTTTATTTTCTTTTCTTCTTTTCTCTACTCATTTCCATTTAAATTTTTATCAATATTTCTTCATATTTTATTATACAAATCTCACTTAATTAAATGGATATGTTGGTCAAAAATTAACTCTGAGGGTGAAATGACCAAAATGCCTTTCTTAGTGGTTACATCCTAATTACCTTTACCAATTGGCATAATTTTTCTTGCATTCCCATGACACTTTTATTATCATTAAACCTCATTAATCCTTTAATTAAGTCTCAAATATTTATCTCATAGGGTTCCCCACGAGTCTGGGGTTGGCAACTGTATTCACAGTCACTTCCCGTTAGGGTTACCCATTAGCCTTGGCTCCTTTAACCTCTTTGCATTTCATTTCTTTAATTTTTTATAAAATTTTTTTAGTCATTATTTAGGTTATTTATGGCTCCTCACTTTAGTTTTCCCTATATTCTGACTATCCGAATAGACGTTAGTCATCAAAACAGTAAAATGTACGGACTACCTAAAGTGAGGGCGTTACAGTTCTTCCCCTATAACTAAAATTTCATCCTCGAAATTTACCTGATGCAAACAGTTGAGGGAACTGTTGCCTCATCGTCTCTTCACTTTCCCAGGTTGCCTTTTCAGTATTGTGGTGCCTCCAAAGTACTTTCACCAGTGGAATCCATTTGTTTTGTAGTTCTTTAACTTCCCGAGCCAAGATTTTTATTGGTTTCTCTTCATATGTCAAATCTGGTTGTATTTCAATTTCTTCCATTGATATGACATGTGAAGGGTCTGATCGATATCTCCTCAGCATAGATACGTGAAACACATTATGAATTTTATCCAGTTCTGGTGGTAAAGCTAGCCTGTAGGCTACTAGACCCACACGTTCAATGACTTCATATGGGCTAATAAACCTAGGGCTTAACTTACCCTTTCTCCCAAAACTCAATACTTTCTTCCATGGTGATACTTTGAGAAATACCTTGTCACCAACTTCATATTCTATGTCTTTTCTCTTTAGGTTAGCATAGGACTTTTGTCTGCATGAGGCAGCTTTTAAATTAGCTTTAATTAATTTCACCTTTTCCTTAGTTTGTTTCACCAGGTCTAGTCCCACAACCTTGTCCTCACCAAGTTTTATCCAACACAGTGGTGTTCTGCACTTTCTCCCATACAGTGCCTCATATGGAGCCACCTGAATACTAGCTTGGCAGCTGTTATTGTAAGCAAATTCTGCCAGTGGGAGGTATCTGTCCTAACTTTCCTTAAACTCTATGACACAACTCCTCAGCATATCCTCAAGCACCTATCACATACTTCATATTATTACTATCATTACAGTTTAATATTTATAATAATTTAATAAATGTCAAGGTTTACCTGAATCACCCGTTCTTACTATCCATCCGTTTGAGGATGAAAAGCCGTGCTATAGTGGAGTTGTATACCCAAGACTTCTTATAACTTCTTCCAAAATCTAGATGTAAACCTCAGGTCTTTATCAAATATAATGGAAATTGGGATTCCATGTAGTCTAACTATCTCTCTGATATATAACTCTACTAGTTTCTCCAGTGAATAGTCAGTTCTAATTGGCAAAAAATGTGCTGATTTGGTCAATCTATCTATTATCACCCATACTGCATCATGTTTCTTCTGGGTGAGAGGTAGCCCACTAATAAAATCCATAGTGACTCAGTCCCATTTCTATTCAGGTATGTTTATGGGCTGTAACAAACCTGATGGAACTTGGTGCTCTGCTTTTACTTATTAACATGTTAAGCATCTAGTTACATAGTCAGCAATATCCTTTTTCATACCAGGCCACCAGTAATGAGGCTTCAAATCATGGTACATTTTAGTACTCCCTGGGTGCATAGCATAAGCACTATTGTGTGTCACTTTCAATATGTTTTTCTTCAATGTTTCATCATCTGGTACACACATTCTTCCTTTGTAATACAAACTCTCATCTTCTTTCAGTTCATATTCAGCCTCCTTCCCCTCTTTGATTTTACCCATGATGTTTACCAATTTCTCATCTTATATCTGCCCCAACTATATCCTTTATATGATTTGGCTTCAATTTCAACTCAACCACACTAGCTCCATCCTGAGCAAAAGATAGGTGAGCATTCAAGGATCTCAAAGCTGCAATAGACTTCCTACTCAGAGCATCAGTAACCACATTTGCCTTCCCAAGATGATAATCTATCACACAATCATAGTCCTTCAGGAACTCAATTCATTGCCTCTGTCTAAGGTTGAGCTCCTTCTAGGTTGGCAAGTATTTCAGACTTTTGTGATCTGTGTATATGTAGCATTTCTCACCATACAAGTAGTGCCTCCATATCTTCAATGCAAAGATATTTGTTACTAACTCCATATCATAGGTAAGGTAGTTCTTTTCATGTGGCCTTAGCTGTCTGGAAGCATAGGCAACCACTTTCCCTTCTTGCATCAGAACACACCCTAGTCCATTGTGAGAGGCATCACTATAGACCACAAAGTCTTTTCTAGATACTGGCTGTGTCAACACTGGTGCCTCTATCAACATAGCCTTCAACTTCTCAAAGCGGCTTGACACTTGTTATTCAGTCAAATTTTGCATTCTTTTGTAGTAACTTGGTCAATGGAGTAGCTATCAGAGAAAACCCCTTTCACAAACCTTCTGTAATATCCCTCTAGCCCTAATAAAATTTTGACTTTAGTTGCATTCCTGGGAGGCTTCCATTCTATTACAGATTCAATCTTCTTGGGATCCACTCTAATCCCATCAGCTGATACTATATGTCCAAGGAAAGTGATCTCATTCAACCATAATTCACGCTTGGATAGCTTAGCATACAACTTCTTCTCTCTTAATGTCTGTAGAATAATCCTTAAATACTCATCATGCTCCTCTCTATTATTGAAATACACTAGTATGTCATCAATAAAGACTACTACAAACATATCTAAGTATGGATGGAAGATACAGTTCATAAGGTCCATGAAAATTTCTTTGGTGCATTTGTCAACCAAAAAAGTATCACAAAAAATTCATAGTGCCCATACCAGGTCCTGAATTCAGTCTTAGGCACATCCGCATCGTTTACCCTCAGCTGATGACACCCTGATCTAAGATCAATCTTAGGAAATAGACCTGCTCCCTTTAATTAATCAAACAGATCATCAATTCTAGGCAATGGGTACTTGTTCTTCACTATTACTTTGTTTAGTTGCCGGTAATCAATGCATAACCTCATAGTCCCATCCTTCTTTTTCACCAATAGTACCGGAACTCCCCATGGTGACACACTGGGGCATATAAACCCCTTATCAAGCAACTCCTGCAACTAGATTTTCAACTCCTTCAATTCAGTGGGCGCCATCCTATAAGGAGCAATTGAGATCGGCGCTGTACCTAGCATTACCTTTATTACAAATTCTACTTCCCTTTCTGGTGGCAAACCAGGCAACTCCTCAGGGAAGACATCAGCGAAGTCACATATAGTGTGAATGTCACGGAGGCTAGAGCCAGCCTTTCTGGTATCAACAATATGCGCCAGATAGGCTTCACAACCCTTCTTGATCAGTCTCCTTATAGCAGTAGCTGAAATAACATTGGATAGGAAATCTGTCCTTTCACTCACAACTGTGATCTCTTCATTCTCAAGAGTTTTCAAAGTAATTCTCTTCAATTTACAATCAACTATTGCCTGATGATGTGACAACAAATCCATCCCAAGGATGACATCAAACTCGTAGAAGGGTAATTCAATTAGGTCTGCCAAGAACTCATACTCCTGAATCCTCAATGGGCAACCTCTGTACACTTTATTTACCACTACACTATGGCCTAGTGGGTTAGTGACTAGAATGTTTTGGTCACTTTCCTCTACTTGAATTCCCCTTTCCACAAGCAATTTAATGCAATTGTAAGAATGAGTGGATCCTGGATCCACCAATGCATGCATAGGCATATCATAAAGTAGAAATGTACCCCTGATCACATCTAGAGCATCCTGCTCCTGTTGTGCCCTCATAGCATATGCTCTAGCTGGTGCCCTTGCCTCTGGCCTCTCAACTATCTCTGATACAGGCCTCTATGAAGTACCAGCTGTAACACTCCTATATTCGGTAGTGCGTTCTACTGTTCTAGTGATCAGTGTTTGTTCGGACAGCTAGGATGCTTAAAATTATACTTAAATGTTAGTGAGGAGACATAAAATAATTAAATGCAATAGAGGAAAATACAAGAAAAACAAAGGAAAAATAAGAGCAATGAAATGTGATTAAGTTAAACGAGCTAAAAACCGTAGTGATGGGTAACCACACCAGGAAGTTGCGGCGAGGACCGTTGACTAGCCCTAGACCTTGGTGAACCTTGGAAAATATTTTTGAGACCTAATTAAACATCTATTGAGATATAAATGACATTAGAAATGTCAAAGAAAAATTAATAAATTAGTATAAAGAAAAACAAAAAATCAAGAAACAAATAAAAATCGGTGTTACCGAAAAATTGGGAATATAAACCGAATAGGGGCATTTTGGTCAATTGACACCTAGAGTTTCCTTTTGACCTCAATGTCCATTAAAAATGAGTGATAGCACACTTTGAAAATGTCATGAAAATTAAAAATGTGGTACATAAAATAAATGATGGAAGTTTGGGGCATAATTACAATTAAGGGAAAATTTGGATTATTAAACATTTAATCCACCTTAGTGGAGCACTATGGATTTGTATATTGATTAAGTGGACAGCATATCCCACTTTAGCCACTTCTTCTTCTTCATTTCATCTTCATGCAGAATCCAATCCTCCCAAAAATCCATGGATGGCCAAAGCTTCAAGCTCTCATCCACCAAGATCAAGCCATGAAATCTTCAAGGTTCTTTCATTAAACTTTATCCTCATACCTTGGGCAGCATATTGGGAGCAAAAAGAAGGAGTTTTGTTAAGGTTTGACCAAGCTCCAAAAAGAGGTAAGGGTCCAATTCACTTCCTTTCTTAAGTAAAGTTTATGTTTAGCTTGAGATGAGTTGATTGGTTATGAAAATTGATGGAATTGTTGAGTTATTGGACTACCCAATTTTAGGCAGCCATGGGAGCCTATATTATTTGAGTATTCTGCCCAATTTACTTTGCTAGAATTATGTTGAATAAATATAGAAGTGCCAAAAATGAATATTGAAGTATTGGGAGGAGGAGGATTGCCAAATTGGGAGTGTAAATTCTCTTATGCAGGTTGTGATTGTTGGCAGTGTATAAATTAGGTTATAAGTGTAAAGTTGTGACTCCAATTGGTATGAGGCTAATTGGAGGTGAAACTAGACATAAAATAGGCCAACTTTCATGGAGAAGTGTTGTCCAAATTCTGCCTAGAAGTGACCTAAAAGAATGACCAAATCTGGAATTGCATGACATAAAAACCCAGAATTTTGACCATATGAACAGTAGTCAGTATTTTGGCCATAACGCACTCAAAACATGTCCAAATGACCTGAAATTTATTCCATGGAAAGCATAGACATAGAGCTATAACTCTTATGAAGACACCAAAGCCTAGAAATGACCAAAACCAAGTCAAAATGCTTGGACAAGTTGGGTTACAAAAACTGGCCGAATTGACTTTGACCTAAAAATGACCTAAACTTTGTAAAATAAGTGCAACTTGACCAGTAATAGTAAAATGATAATAACTTGGTCCATATAACTCCAAATGCCCTGAAACCAGTGCCAAATTTTCACTAAAACATTGGCATACAATAATGGTATTTTTACCAAAATCCAGAAACTTAGGAAACTTGGTCAATTAACTTGATTAAATTGGCATACCAAATCTGAAAATGGTTCAAATGACCATTAACTCCAGCAAAGTGTTTTAAGTATAACTCCCATTAAAAGTCTTCAAACAAAATGAGCCATACCATTATGGAAAGCTAAGAAATAGACCTTCAACTTTGTTTTAGACCTCTCCCTCATCTTATGAATATACGAAGCTCAAATGTTGGGTCAAAACTACTGCCCTAGTTGAACATCCTGTCACTACAAGACCATTGAGTCCAGTCCAATAACTTGACCATAAGTAACTCTACAAGACTTGAAAAATTACAATAAAAAAAATTCTTAGTGACCTTAAGACATAGGGTAACATATCCTATGAAGAGTAATATAACTAAATATGGTAGAAACATACTCAAATAAAATTTGAAAAGTGTAATACTAAAACTGCCTAGTAAGGGAACAAAAATTCAGAATTGACCTAGTTATGGTCAATTGACCATAACTTGAGTTATACAATCCAAATGGCATGATTCAAAAAGGAAATTAAAGAAGACACAATGAGAAACAATTTAATGAAGAGAAATCTGTTAAATTTACACTATAGCTTGGTCCAATAGACAGTAAACATTGGCCATGAAATCTGAATAATTACGATAAAATGCAATAAGCTTTAAAATGAAATTGGTAACATATACCAATACTTAGAGATTATAAAATGTGATAAATTGGGAACATTAAAATTGACTCACTTAGAGTGCATCAAAGGTCAACATTATAGGTTGACTAATGAAATGAATTGAAGGGAATAGTACCAAGAAAATTTAGATATTGGATTTTATTGTCAAAAACGATTTAACTGAGTACTGAAACACTTTAAATTGTGTGTTTCAGTTGAAAAGGATATTGAAAAGCATAAGAATAAAAATAAATAATATTACACTTAGAAAATAAAATGAAAAATTAATTTAGTGGTACCTAATACAAATAGCCAAAAATGGAGGAAAATGTAAATAACATACGGCTTATTATATTGTTAAATGGGTGAGTGGTCCACTCAATGAATAAATTGAACATGTAATGGGGCAGGTGTAAGTCAAAAATGCCATCTGAATAATTCTTCATCTTCTCCACCTCCCAACATTGCCGAATTGAGAAAGATAAGTCCACCATTAACGCTTCCAAGCTCATCTTAATCCCCTCTATTTCAAACCTCTGCAATCACCTAGGTCTCTTCATTAAAACTTTATTCACACATCACAAGGAAGATATTGACACCAAATTTGGAGAAGTTTGGTGAAGGTTTAGCAAGTTACAATCAAAGGTAAGTTTTTACTTTTGAGAATTCCTTTGTTAAACTTTATGTTCATGTTATGGGTGTTAGTTTGGTGAAATTTTAAAGTTTAAATAGTCATTGAGATAGCCATTTTTGCAGCCATGGTCACGCATTTGATGATTTATTATGCATATAATTGATGAGAAATAATGTTGATCATGGTGATTTAATATCGAGAATTATTTCACATATATATGTTTATTTATGCACTTGGGAATTAATTTACTTTGATGTTGGAGGACAATTTTTCAGCTTGGAAAACTTGAGTAAATGTATGTAGTCATGGAAGTGTAGGTAGAATATTGACCTAAAAGGATTGATGGATATGTATGGAGATTGATATTGTAAAGTGTATAAGATTTGTAATGGTTAGGTGTGTATGTAATGGTATTTTAGAACTTGTAAATGTGAATTATATTTGGTGTGTTGAGGGTACTGTAATCTGCCCAAAGTAATGTTAATGTAAAGTAGAATATGCTTGGTATTGTACCAAAACAGATTGGTAGGGAAGTGAACAAATTGTAAGGTAAATGTGTAATTGATGTGTGTTACAAAGTAACCAAGGGCGCACATTTTAGCTAATAAGTTTAATTAGGTAACCTCAATTGGTATGAGACCAATTGAGGTGGAACTAGGCACAAAATGTGCCAACTTTCATTGAGAGAACATACCAAAATTCTGCTTGCAAGGTGATGTGAAATGACCAATTCGGATTAGGTACACTTGAGACTCAAAACTGACCATTTGGGCAGCAGTGAGTTTAGGCCATAATCACTCAAAACAGGTCCAATTGACCTGAAATTTTTACCAAGAATAGTTAAGACCCATACCTACAAGTATTATGAAGACACCAAAACCCAGAAATGACTATAAGCAAGTCAAACAACTTGCACAAGTTCGGGTCCAAAATCCGAACCAGAGTTGACCAAATTGACCTAAAATTGTAATTTGATACCATTTGACCAGCAATAGTATAATGACCATAACTTGGTCTACTTAACCTGGATTGACCTAAAATTTTGCCCCGCGTGCAATAAGACATAGATCTACAAGTTTGTAGTTTTGACTAAAACTCAAAACCGAGGGAACTAGATCGTCTCTACTAGGTCAAACTAGTATCCCAAATCCAAGAACTTGCAATGAAATGCAAGAAAACGCACATACATAGAATTGAGTTTGGTAACACGCATCAACCCTAAAACCCTATCGAATGTGACATGTAAAGGACACTAAAACCTAATTTACCTAGAAAACATCGAGGGTCGTATATTGGGTGATTAAGCAACAAAGGTATTCATGAATTGTTTATCAAACATTATCATAGAGGCAAATTAATTTAGCACTCAAACACTTCAAATTGTGTTTCTCGCTAGCAAGGACTCAAAGAAAAGGGAAAGAAATATCGAGTCAAGATCGAGACAAATATCGAGGTTTGTAACAACAACTATTTCTCTTGAATTTTTCAATTGAAATAAATACTATTTGTATATTATTGTTTTAAATTGTGGAAATGTGTTTGATGGACACTTATTGATTGAAAAACATTGTGAATGGTTTGAAATCGTGGAAAATTGTTTGAATGATATTGATGGATACTTATTGATTGAAAAGCATCAGAAATGGTTTTGTGGAAATTGAAGTGAATTACTTAATTGTGTTGCCATTTTGTGAATAAAATTATAACTTTGGAAATTTATTGATTCTTACGATCATTTGAATAAAATGTTTGGAATTGTTTTGACTCACAATTGGCATGACACCGATACTATGTTCCTCCTCCATTAATGGGGTGAGTGTGATTATTCCTCCTCTTGACTTATCACCGTGAGTATGATTATGTTCCTCCTCTTTGACTTCCCAAATGAGGTGAGTATGGATGAGTACTCATTAGATAGCTAGCTTCCTCCTCATTGATTTCATTATTGGGGTGAGTATGTCTTGTCGTGGTGTACAACACAAGATATATGGAAAATTTGGTGTCATGACCTAAATTGTGTTATTGATTGGCAACATTGTATTGTTCAATTATTTGATCGAATGGTGTTATTGATTTGCAAAATGATATTATTCAGCTATTTGATCAATTGTGTTATTGATTTGCAAAACGATATTATTCAGCTTATTTGATCAATTGTGTTATTGATTTGCAAAACGATATTATTCAGTTATTTGATCAATTGTATTATTGATTTGCAAAACGATATTATTCGCTTATTTGATCAATTGTGTTATTGATTTGCAAAACGATATTATTCGCTTATTTGATTGAATTGTGTTATTGATTTGCAAAACGATATTATTCAGCTTATTTGATCGAATTGTATTATTGATTTGCAAAAAGGTATTATTCAGCTTATTTGATCAAATTGTGCATGAATTGGCAATACGTATTCTTAAACTATTTGACTAAATTCATTATTATGAATTTTGATAATTTGTGAATTGGAGTTTAAATTCCTTATGACATTCATTGTCTTGAATTTAACTATGGTTTTAAGTATCCACTATTGATATGATTTATGAATTATGAATTAAAATTGTATTTGGTTAATGTTATGCACCATCGAGACATTGTCTCAAATGATAGCTTTTATTGCCGTCAGCAGTAGAGAGACATGTGCAGATTAGGTCGCTAATACATCCAAAGGAGGGATTACCTGCATAATGAGTATATCAATATTTTTCATTTTGTAATCGAATGTATGACATCAGTATGTACATTTTGTTTTTGGTTTTGAGCAGTTGTAAATTCAAATTGTACTCAGTTGTAAATTTATTATGAGTTATTTGACTTGTAAAATTGTATTATATTTCCTTATCTCGCATTTTGAAAAATTTCTATGGAATTGAGTTGAGGAATGTGTTGTATTGAGAAAATGTTGGAGTTGAGATTTGGAAAATAATTAAGTGCTTTTGCAGGTTTTCAAGAACTGCTTGGTTCAAAATACAAATGGCACCTGCCAAAATTTTTACGTATATTCCAAATAAATCAAATGAGTTAGTTGTTTCACTTCACCACCAAAGTTTTTAACACTGTAAATAGTGCTCACCACTGTAAAAGAAGTAAGAAAAGTTTTTAAAATCCCTTGTAGTGTACTTAATGGGTTATCGTGACTGAGTTGGTAATTCATTAGGTATACTACGGATCATGTTATGCCTTAGAGGGGTAGGGTGTGACAAAGAAACATTGAGTCAAGGCCAAGAGGCGACTCATCAGAGGTTTGTGCACAATTAGTTTTTAATTGATTTTGTTCTAAATATTTCATATGATTAAATGAAGTTATTTTCCTTATGTATTATATTTATCAAGTATTGGATTTAATTCAATGATTATTGAAATTATTATAGTATATATGAATTTAGCTTTGTGAAACTGTATTTCAACAAGTATTAAGCACTGTTGTGGATTGAATAAATTATGTTTTGGAAAATTGTGATAGAATATGTTTTGAATTGTGATGGGCAATGGTATGGAAAATACAAATTTATGTTTTGAATTGTGATGAGCATAAAAATTATTGGATATTGGAATTGACTTTGAATCAAATTGTGTTATGATTTATGCTCACAAAAAGGACAAAGAGATTGATGATATTGTTTTGTATCTCACTATAGATGCTTGACTAGGTTATTACATGTCTCTCTCATTTGTTGAGGAGACAATGGAGTTAGCTTTATTTTGATTACCATGGTACATGCACAGGCTTAGATTCTTCTCTTATTAGAGGTTAGATCTAAGTTCTTATGTTATGGCCCTTTCAGAAGTTTCATTATTGTGATGTGTACTGTGCACGATGATTCGACCTCTCCGACCATAGGGAGTTAGAATCACCCTGAAGATGGCCCTCTCAGATTAGTCTTGCACAATTAGTGAGATAAAGAGTGGTTTTAGAATAGTAAAGAATTTCGATTTCAAATGGGATTTATGCATAATTGATTTTGTTGGAATTAATTTTTATTTCCATGATTGCTGAAATTACTTTAGATGTCCAGTTGTGATTTGATAAATTGAATTTATTGTTCAAAGTCATTTTAACTAATTATTTATATTATTGGCAACGAAGATTTTGACTTTTGAAATTTTGTTAAATTTCGAGACTTTCAAATTAATTATTATAATTTTGTTAATGTATATTGTACTATGTTTTAAATTATAGTTGTGCACCACTGAGTTCACCACTCAGCGATAGCTTTGTATGCTATCGTAGGTGAAAAGAGCATAGAGCAGTTGAGTAAGCTTCTTTGAAGATACATTCAGATCAGCTCCAGGTATATCATAGGTATACCCATGTACATAGGTTTTGATGTATGCATGTAATAATATGTATGTAAATTATTTGAGCAGTTGTATAAAAAGTCTTGTAAAATATTTTGGTATGTAATTAAATGTAAATTATTGTAAATGTAAATTTGAGATTTCATTTACCTGAATAGTTTTGTAATATTAATTTTTGAGTTGTGTAATCAATGAAATGTTTCTTTTATGATGAGGTTGGTTTGAAAATGAAATGATTTGATTATTGAGATTGAATTGTGAGATAAAATGACGTTTATTGGAGTTGTATTTGGGAAAACATATTGGGAGTGTTTTCTTTTTCAGGTTTGAAGAACTATTTTCTCAAAAATACAGCCGACACTCTATCGAAATTTTGAAAATTTTTATAACACTGATTTTAATCGATGATTTAAATGTCACGTTGATTTAAAATCCCTTGTAGTATATTTAATGGGTTACCGTAGGTGAAGTACAGAATTCATTAGGTGTACTACGATCATGTTACATCTACTTGAGGAGTAGGGTGTGACACCACCACTGATTTACTGGTCTCCTACCCTTTTGAGCCGCAGGTGGATCTATCCGCTTGTACCGAGTTATCGCAACATTTCTCCGTGGGCAATCTTCACTTAATGCTCGTGAGACCCACACCGAAACATCCTCTAGTCAATACTAATACCGCTCGTGCCACTTATTACAATGTGGGCACGCCGCAGAAATTACCGGGTTGGTCCTTAAATACTATCCTCGAGAGTTGCCCACTAATGGAGTGGACTAGCTTCTCCGAGGTGTAAACCGAGATCCGCCTCGTGACTAGATCGACTGAGCCTGAGGGCCTCGAACTTCTTACCGGTGCATGAGGAACCGCTTGACTGGACCCCTCTTTGCTACCTGCCTCTTTTGCTTTGCTCATCATTTCTAACCCTTTCAACCTTCAAGTTTCTTTCAACCAATGTAAAGTCTATGATCCTTAAGGATGTGATAAGCACTTAATGTTATCATTTAGCCCTCTTCAAACCTTCTCGATCTTTCAGCTTTAGTGGGGATTATTTCTCTGCCATATCTACTCAATCTGACGAATTCCCACTCATACTCTGCTACAAACAACTGTCTCTGTCTCAAACTGATGAACTCTCTCCTTTTTGCCTCGAGATATACCCGATCGATATATTTCTTTCTAAACTCAAGAAGGAAGAAATCTCAAAGTTATTTGAACCGATTGTACCACCCTTGATACTATGTCCTACCATTGATAAGCATCCTCCTGAAGTAGGGACACAGCACCCTCTAAATTCTACTCAAGAGTGCAATGGAGTTGCTGAAGGACCCTTGCTATTCTTTCCACAAAGATTCACCATCGTAGGGTTATCTTCTTTCTTACCATTGAAGTCCACAACCTCATATTTTCTTAGTTTCTCCAAATGGGACTGGGTGGTCGAGGTTGTGGAATAGCCTCACCATTTGTCTAAAGAATTTGTCATTTGTCAAATAAGGCCCGCCGAGGTCAGGCCGGTTCCTTCCGCATCGTGGAGCAGAGCTCCCTACTTCCAACTTCAGCCATGGTTGGAGCATGACACTCCGCCTCTTCCTCTACTACCCTCTAGGACTCTGGGTCCATACCTTAACCTATAATAACAGAGAAACAGATCTGCATTAGTGTCACCGACTTTACAAATGCAATGCATGGTATGCACTCTATTTAGGTCCAGAACACCTAAACCGTGTTCGATCCCACTAAATGTAACACCTCTTACTCACCTACAGCAGCCGAGAGCAAGGCATGTCACACTCAGGCCGAGCACCTTATCTCATATTGTTATATTTACTACTAATTAAATTAAAGTTTAATGATTTAAGTTCACTTATTTAATCGAAGGAACTGACAGAGTTTTCCCTAATTTATTAATATTTTGACGATTTCCTACCTGTTTAAAAATAATTTCATAGTTAATTTAATATCCCCTATAATCATCTCAATATCTCAAACTCATAATTTCATTCATTATCATTCCCATACAAGTTTAATTTATCATTCATTTCATACATAAACTTACAAATTTCATAAATTTCATAATGTATAAAATAATTACATACAATTCATAATTTACATTACAAAACTTATAAATAATTACAATGTACAAAATAATTACATATATGGTCTGATAGACCCTACCAAAATGCACTGCCGATGAGGTGACAATCAGGACCCTATGCAGATCTGAAATCCCAACTTCTAGTCTAAGGTCTATTGGGCTCTCTCTCCTGATCTCCAGACCTACACGTGGCAAAAGTGACACGCTACATAATGCTTAGTGGTGTAAGAATAATATAAAAATAAACTAAAGAATTAGAAATAAAGAAATTATACTATTATGCCACACATGATGTATTTTTTATAACAATTTGTAAGATATTTAATTTAATGGTTTTTCTATTCATTATTGTTTGGTAAATTTTTGGTATTTATTTTGATGCCTAAGTAACCTATACAAGTTAACTTGACTGGAAAAACGGGTAAACTAGTATTGGGTAACAAGTACTCGGGCCATCACACCATCACCACATAATATATGCTAGGTGTGCAACAGAATGGCTAAAGAGCCATAACATCAATCGTATAAAGCCACATGTATCAGTAATGTAATGGCTAAAAGCCATAAATCATAGAATGACATGGAGCCATAAGCAGTACTGCAAGTCAGAACCCTATTGGCATGCCAACCTATTCATACCAATCATAAAACTAGGCATACATGGGCACATTAGCATTTCAGATATTGGTTCTTTTCATTTTATCATTATGGTTACTATTCATAGCACTATTCATGCTAAATTTTTTGTTATACCACATATAATAGGAACAAAAGTTCCAAATTCAAGTTCATCCCACATTTTAGTTTACTAAATTGTTGGCATTAATTGCCAACCAAAATTCAAATCCTTCTAAGAGCAATTCAAAAATCTCAGATTTTGTAACTTAAGTTCACTGTTATATTAGGTCAATCTACAGTAGAAATTTTGTGACACCTCTACCCGCTTACAGTAGCCGAGTAAGATATGCCATATAGTGCACCGAAACATCATATTTTATTTCAACTATTTTTATCCTTCCTTAACTTATTTCTTTTGGTTATGAAGTGCAATTTGTTAAATTTACCTCATTTAAGTCATTTATTGAAATTATAAATTTATTTGAGGTTCTGAAAATTTTATAGAAAATCCAGCAAAGTACCGGCTAAAAATGGAGAAATGGCTTCTGAATCGTGAAAACACTTCCAATACGTTTTCAATCATTCCCAAACTCCATTATATCAACAAAGTCTCAATATTTCTCATTCATTCATTTCACTTGATTATCATATAAAAATCATAAATAAATACTCAATTTTTCATTTATAAACACAAATTTCAACTATTTACATTAATACCAAAATATATTACATAAGTCTCAATTATACATGAGAAAATAAAAGTTTAATTACAAAATACCAAAATGAGAACTAGTGTCCTACCAATACACTGAAGTCTGTGAGGTGACACGGACACTATACAAACTGTGGACGGCCTCACCCAGTCTGTGGTTTACTGGGCTCTCTGTCAGTCTTTCTAGAACCTACGCATGGCAAAAAGCAACGCGCTAAGTAATAATGCTTAGTGGTGTCAATAATAATATAAAAAGAACTAAAAGAAAATAAATATGCAGTGAATGTATTGATGTCTCATGCAGACAAATTTTTAATAATTATTTGTAGTCTTATTTATTTGGTTCTTGTTAGATTCATTATCTCCTTAAATTTTTCAACTTTCATTTTTGGTTGCCCAAGTAACCTATACTGGATGACTGGACTGGATAAATGGGTAAACTGGCACTGGGTATCAAGTACCTCTGGCCGTCACACCATCGGTCACATATGTATCTCCTGGTGTGCAACAGAATAGCTGATAAGCTGTAATAAACATTAAGCACAAGGCCAAGTATTATCATAATGTCAGAATGGATAAAAGCCATAAAATCATAGAATGACATAATGCCATGTGCAGTACTGCTAACTGAACCCTATTGGCATGCCAACCTATCCAAACCAATCTTACTAGGTGTACTAGAGCATGTTACATTTTTAAATTGCACAATTCTTGAAATTGAAGTTTCATTGTTACTATTCATTTCATTAGTCAACTAAAATATTGACTTTTTCATAGACAATAGGTATATTGGTTCTAATATCCTCAATATACCACATTTTGCATTCTAAAGTTGTTGGTATTGGTTGCCAATACCATTTCAAAGCTTAGTGTTAGTTATTCACAATTTTCAGATTTCAAGTACTAAGTTGACTGTTTCATTGGTCATTTGTACAGTAGGAATTTGGAAAAATTATCTTCAATGAAAGTTGTTCCTTATTGTGTATAGCTACATTTCTTTTTTTGAATCACTCCATTTGGAGTTTTGTAGCTCAAGTTATGGCCTAAATACCATAATTGGCCAGATTGCAATTTTCTAGATTTTTCTGGGCAGAACTAATTCTGCAGGTTTTGTATACTGACTGCAGGTCAGTTTTTGGACATGTTATGGTCAAAATTTGGATTTTTTTTCTTCATAAAAGTTCTAGATCTATGTCTCAGCTTGCTACTGCTAAAATTTTAGGTCAATTGGACCTTTCTACACTGAGTTTATGACTAAATGAATGAATACTGTTCATTTAGTCATTTTGCCCAGGCAGAATGTAAGTCACCCGGATTAGGGAAATTTTTAGGTTAACTTGGTTTGGTTTTCTAGGCAGGGTTTCTTCATCAAAGTTGTGCCATTATGTGTCTAGTTTCATGTCCAATTAGTCTTGCACCAATTGAACCTATACAACTCCATTTATAGCTGCCCAAACCTGCTGGACTCACAATCAGTCCTGCAGGTCACCAAGGGCAGCATGCCTAAGGTCAACTTGGTTATCCTTACTCACTTCAATTCCACCTCACACACATTCAAATGGTCACTAATTGACCATTACAATGTTAATATACTATTACATGAGCAAACTCTAATGTTGTTCAAATGTCTAAGTTTTCAAGTTCATTCATGCATTACCCTTGCATTTTACTTACACAAACATGTTCAATCACTCATTTAAAACTAAGGGCAGCTCATAACCACTTTGTTTCAAGTGATTTCATCAAACCCTAACCACCCCTAGGCTGCTGAAATTATAGGGATGGACACACATAAGTTTTACTTTATTTTTCTTACATTTTCTACTTATTTCATGCCAATAAACATGAATTAAGTAAAAATGGTATAAGTTTGGACACTAAACTAGTTGGATCTATTCTCAAGTTTGCAAAAATTCTTTTTTTACTTCTTCAAATGGATGCCCAATGCTTGATCTAGTGGTAGGGACAATTTTTCATGAAGAGAAGTTAGGGTTTGGAGGTGATTTGGTGGGTGGTTTCAAGCTTGCCTTAAGCTTCCATTGAAGAATTGGTTAGTGAGAGTGAGACGTCTGATTTGGGTGAAGAAGAAACATATTTCTTTTTTATTTTATTGTATTATTTATCCTCTTTTATTGTTTAATTTAAGTTGTGCTTAATTGTGTTTGTTGGATAGGTTTTTAATGAAATCATAAGTTGTCATAATTATTTATTTTCTTTCATTTTCTTTTTTCTACTTATTTTCAATTCAATTTTTAGCAATATTTATTCATATTTTAGATCATAATAATTATTTACTTAATCATAAGTCAGCTAAAATCATCTCTCAAGACGAAATGACTAAAATGTCCTCCGCTTGGCTTAACAAACTAAAATTATCTATACCGATTGAAAATTTTTTCTAAATATTTTCTTGGCATTCTATTGCCATAGAAACCTCAATGACTCTTCTCCGGAGTCCTAAAAGTTATTTTATAAATTTTCCGAGTCTAGGGCTCCTAGTTGCAGAACCGCGACTTCCTCTGGTTACCCATTGCTAGGGCACCTCACTTTCTTCATCAAAGTTATTCCTTAATGGGTTAACTTTAATTCCCTTTTTAAATCACTCAATTTGGACTTTTATAACCCAAGTTATGGCATTTTTATCACAGCTGGTCGGATTAGTCAGTGTCCATGATTTTCTGGTCAGTTTGGTTCTGGCAGTTTTGTTGGGCTAACTTTGGTTAGCAATTTGATTAGGTTAGGGTCAGAATTAGGGTTCTTGATCTTCATGAAAATTTGGGTTTTTGATCTCCATGAAAAATGTTTTACTATGTCTATGCTTTCCATGGTTTAAGAATCGTGTCATTTCGAATTTCTACAATGAGTTATGCCCATTTGAACATTCATCGCTCATATGGTTATTTTTTAGATCCAAAGATATGGTTATCCTGATTCAAGCCAATTTTAGGTCACTTTGTGTTGGGTCGGGCAAGGCCTCTTCATGAAAAATGTGGCATTATGTCCTGTTTCACTTTCAATTGGCCTTATACCAATTGAAGCTATATAACTCTACTTATGACTACCCAAACCCACCGGACTCAAAGTCCAATTCCAACACAAAGGAGCACTTCTCCTTTTAGCATTTTAACTCCAAAACTAACTCCATTTTAAGGTCAAACCACATCAAATGGTCATTAATTGACCTTAGCAACATCAATTCAACAAAAATTTAACAAACTCCTAATTCTTCCACAAAACCCTAGCTCCCAATTCAAGATTCATACAATACATACCAATTAAGCACACTAATCACACTTATCATCATACTCAAGCAAATTCTCAAGTTTATTTGCAACTAAACACTTTCAATCCTACTCTTACACAAGCTGTCGAATTTCTTATCTAACATATATCTATCAATTTCATCATTTATCTTGTAATTCTATTGTAATTCTCCTTGTTTTCACCATTAGAAGAAGGAGTAAAAGTTTAGCACTAACCTTAGTTGGTCAATCTTCTAAGACTTTCCCAACTTCACTTTCCTTCAAATTCTTGGCTGCCAACACTTCTCAAAACCCTAATAACTAATTTTTGTATTAGGTTTAGGGTTTTGTGGTGAGAATTGCTAGGGAATCAAGCTAGAATGAAGAAATGGAGGAGAGCTCAATTCCCATGGTGGTTCGATCAACTAGTAGAGAGGAAGAAGATGAATAGATTTTTTTTTCTTTTAATTTCTTTTATCTCTTATAAATGTGTTTGTCTAATTTTAATTGGCTAAGAATTTTAATTACATCACCATGACATTATGCATATGTCATAATTAGAATTAAATTTCATTTCATTTTATTTTCTTTTCTTCTTTTCTACTCATTTTCATTTAAATTTTTATCAATATTTCTTCATATTTTATTATATAAATCTCACTTTATTAAATGGACATGTTGGTTAAAAATCAACTCGAGGTGAAATGACCAAAATACCCTTCCTAGTGCTCATTACATCATAATTACCTTTACCGATTGGCATAATTTTTCTTGCATTCCCATGACACTTTTAATGTCATTAAACCTCATTAATCCTTTAATTAAGTCTCAAATATAAATCTCACAGAGATTCTCAAGAGTTTGAGATTGGCAAATCGTATTCACAAGCATTACTGTTAAGGTTACCCATCGCGAGCCTCGCCTTTAATCACTTTGCATTTCATTTTTAGTTTTTTTTTTTTAATTTTTCTTAGTCATTATTTAGGTTATTTATGACTCATCACTTTAGTTTAAGTCTGATTCAAAATATTTTGACTGTCCGAACAGACGTTAGTCACCAAAACAAAGAGAATGCATGCACTACCTAAAGTAAGAGCATTACATTCTTGACGGTCTCATTGTCTATTCTGATTTGGCTGTAATAATGCGCCTACATCCTTCATGGTTCAATTTTCTCCCTCCCCTAGCCATGAAACTCGACAATGTTGGTTTCAAAAGGAAGCCTAAGGAAATGATGATTTCAATGTTATCAAATCATCTCAAATCGATAGAAGGATCGGTGGAACGCGAGGCTAGAAGTTGGCGGATAGTTTTCCTTCCTCGTCGTGTCTCTTGCCATCATTATTACTTGCTGCAGCCATTTCCAGTGCTTATACAGTTGCCTAAAGGGATAGAGATCACCAATGTGATGGACGATAGTGGGAAGAAATGCCACTGAAAGAAAAATAAATAAATAAATAAAGGAGGAACAGGTTCTCAGTCGCATAGGGCATTTCCAGAGTTGTCTTGCTACAACACTTTTTTTTTTTCTTTTATTTGTAAAATTATATATTTATCACTCCACCTTAAAAAATTTTAATTTTTAAATCCAAAAAGTATATCTTATGCTTAAAATTTTATTTCTTTCACTTTCTCGCTCTGTTTCCTTGTTAATACTCCCCTCCTTTCAATGGATATTTAATTTTTGTGTATTTAAATATGTTATATTATTAAAATTTCGAAGCTCCCATAATTTATTTTTTCAACTTACAAAAGAAATTACCTATTGGATTTCTTTTTATAACTAAAAAAAATAATGCAAAATTTAAATTTCAAAATTAATTTCACAATTTTTCATTTAAATTCAAGAAAATACAATATATTGCAAACAAATAAAAAAAAAATTGGATTGTTACATTAACGGGGAATAAATCTTAAATTACATCAAACCTCATAGTAGTATTTGTTGATATAATATTTAATAACTTATAAATTTATAAATTTATTAATATTGTTCACCCCGTTTATTGTCATTCCTAATATAAGGAAACCCAACTCAATTAATTAGGAAGATAATTACTTAAATTTATTATTAATTGAAAAAAGCAATAATCTTTAGCTGATTGTACACTTAAATAAGTGGATCTATCCCTTAAAATTTCAATGAAAAAAGTGTCTAGTTTCTTCTTCAAAAGCCGAAAGATATGTAATTAAGCTCTCAACTTCAGCACATGCTATTTGTTTATTAATTTCCTCACATTTATGTAGGACATATTGTCACTTCTTGTCACTTATATATATCTTCTTTGATCACCTTCTTCCTTTTAATTCAAAAGCATTTGATTTTCGAATCATGAATTGAAAACCAAAAAGATTCAGTTGGATATGGTCAAAAAATGACACCCTCCCCGTCATCTATTTTGACTTACAAAGTCCAACAATGATCAAAGTAATCCTGTGAAAAAAAAGAAGACGAAGACGGAGGGGAATATAGATATAGAGAGAGAGGGGCTTAAGGTTCAATTTGTTCCTTATACTTGTTGGGAATGTTCAATTTAGCTCATTTTTAAGTTTTGGTCCAATTTAACTTATAAGTTTTGGTTTATGCTCAAATTAGTCTAATTAATAAAATATATAATTATTTATTTATTTTTTAAAATATTAAAATATTATTTTTATATTATATAATTAATCAATAAAAATAAAATATTATTTTTATTATTCAATATTATTAATTAAATTAAAAATATTAAAAATATTTTTATATTTTCATATAATTAATTAAAAGTAAAAATTATTACTATTCTAATTAATAATATTGAATAATAAAAATAATATTTTTATTTAATTAATTATACAATATAAAAATAATATTTTAATATTAAAAAATAATTAAATATTAAATAATTTATTTAAATAAATTATTTGATATATAAACAAATTAATTAATTAATTAATATAAAATAATATTTTAATATTAACAAAAGTCATTTTTTAATATTATTTAAACAAAATAATTAAATATTTTAAAAATGATATTAAAATATTATTTTTATATTGTATAATTTGTATAATTAAAATATTAAATAAATTATTTTATATTATATTTTAATATCAAAAAATGATATTTTTATTAATTAGACTAATTTGAGCATAAATCAAAATTTATGGGTTAAATTGAACTAAAAGTTAAAAATGAACTAAATTGAACATTCCCAGTGATATTCAAGATCCTTTTGTTGCAAAATGCCTATTCGTTAATTATTGCTTAATTCTTTTTTTTTTTTTTTTTTAAGAAGAAAAGAAAGATGATTTCAATAAAAATGAACGGGAGAAACAGAAAGATCAGCAGCGGCTATATACTCGCTAGAGGAGGAATCTCTTCCATACACATATACAATCCCCATATATCAATTTAGCATATTTAGAAATATTATGATGAAGTTTGTTTGCCTATGCACAAAGGAGAAACTGATCCACCTAAACTTTAGAACTATGAGTTTAGTATCTTTCACAATCAGGTCCTGGAAAGAAGAGACGTCGTGGAACCAGTACATAATGCATGGATTGTAGCCTCTACCGAAAGAGTATAAGAACCCGCAGACAAAGCCAGATACAGACCAAAGAAAACGGCATGTGCTTCTGCGATATCCAACCCCATCTTCCCTGAAGAATCTTTGATGCTGCCATCATAATATCATTCCTAATCACCACACTTAAACCAAGACTTCGGTATCCAATTTGTTTCTTACTTATTGTGACATACCAATACTCGGATGGTATAAACATAATAATAAGTAATAATTATATCTCTTATCTGGGGTTGACTTTGTTTATTTTATGAAAAATATTTTTTATAATCTCTTTTAGTGTTTGAAACATTGAGAAACATAGTTAATAATAAAATATTTTTCTAATTAAAAGAAAATTAAGCCGTTTATAAAAATAACTTTTCCTCTTTTAAAAAGAATAAATTATTTTTAAAATTTTAATAATTTTTTAAAATGTGAAAATACTTTTATATATATATATATGATTTAAATATATACTATTTATTTAATATTATAATTAAATGATGGAAAATATTTTAAAATATTTTTATGAAAAATAGTATCTTATAAATAATTTTAAAGAAAATATTTTTCATATATAAAATTATTTTTCGTGAAGTTATAGTAAAATTCCTACATTTTTGGCATGAGAGAGGAGTCTTAGGATAAGCTTCCCACAAATAATGGTGCCAGCTCAAACTTTTGCTTTTATAAGCGCAATTTTTATTATTAATGAAATTTAGAAAAAAATTAACATGCAAACCCAGTCATCAAACCTCCCTATTACACCTTTTCGAGGACAAAGCATGCTATGTGAAAAAATCAGAAAAAAAAAAAAAAAAAAAAAGAAAGTCCAAGAAAACACTAAAGAAATGTTTAATTTTCATGAAAAATATTTTTTATATATAAATTATTTTTCGTTAGCTCAAACATTTATTCTCCATTTAGCAAATATTTGCCAGTTCAGATGCGCATATACCTCATTTTCATGGCCATGCATAAATTTATGTTTAAATGATACTTTTTTTCAGTTAAGGTGTGAGATAGCAAAAAAATAATAATTCAAGCATTTATTAGACAAACATAATCGTGTCTAGACAAGTATTTGGCCTTAATTTAATATTGTAACTAAATAGTAAAAAATATATTTATAGAAAAATTTTATTAAAAAATAATTTTTATAAAAAATATTTTTCATATATAAATTATTTTTTATGATATAATTTTCTTTTTGGCATGAGATAGAAGGTTCTGGATTGAAGCTCTCTTAGGCAAATTAATTAATCTGCAACTTTCATTTATTTTTTTTTCCAAAATTTTGATATATTATAGTTTGATCACTCAATTTTAATTTTTATTATAATCAGATTCTTTTACTTTATACTAATAAAAATTAAAAAAATATATATTTAAGTCGGATTCATTTTCAGAGATAAATTAAGATAGATTCATTTTGACTTTTAGTACCCACAAATTCCCCATACTACCTTCTTTTATCATATTATAACATGATAATTTGTATACTAGGTCATATTTTTAATAAAATTCTTCTCTTAATGTTGATAGAATCAAATGAGAGTACCCATAATTACAATAAATTAAAACATATTAAACTTTTGAAACCAAAGTAAAATTTACTACATAGTTCATTAACCATTATAATAATTTACCCTGAAATCCTTGCCTCTCTCTCACCTTCTCCTTTTTTGCTTTTCCTACTTTTTTTATAAAAAAAAAAATATATCATTCACCATTTTCACCAATAATAAAAGGATGTTGAGTTGAACTTATAAATCAATTAAATCTACTTAAAGTAAAAGATTATAAATAAATTAATGTTTGAATTTAATTATTAATTAAAAATTTTCTAAAAATAGTATTAAATTACAAGTAAGATATCTTGCTCGTTCAACTTATGAAAAAAAAATATTTATTTATAAATTATATACTTATTTTAAAAATTATTCTTTTGATCAAGGAAAAAATACTATCCTAATAATTTTTAAAAATATAACACTATACTTATTTTAGCAAACACGCACACTTAATCACATATTCTTTTTGTCATTCTAACAAATTAAATTAACTTTAAGCACTTTTTAACTATATATTTAAATTATTTCAAAATTAATTTTAAATAATTTTATCAAGTAATTAATTATTTATTTTTAAATTAATTTATAAATTAAAAAATATATTTTAAGTTAAAAATTAAAAGTAAGTAATTAAATTAAACGCTCTTTTTTTTTCTTTTTCAAATATTACAATATATTTTTACCAAAGTTTTATATATATTTTCTATGGAGTTTCTTTTATTTGTTTGATTTAGTCTTGCCCCATTTATATAAGAATCTTTCATTTAATTGTGTGAGCTTTTTATCATTTACACTATGTTTGGGAATGGAGAAAAGTAAGAGGGGAAAGAAAATATGAGGGGAAAATAACTTTATTTTTCATTGTTTTTGTTTTGATTGAGTAGAAAATGAAGAAGGAAGGAAATTTTGTAGGGAAAATAAAAATGTTTTGTCCTTTTCTACTTTTTCTCCAAAATGAGTAAAGTAGGAGGAAAATATTTAAAATACAAATATAACCTCTATTTTATAGTTTTTCTTTAAATTTAGGGTAAAGTTGTAATTTTATTATTCATAAAATAATTTTCTCTAATATTTTCCTCTCTCAATCCAAATAAGGAGAAAGAAAATAATTTTATTTTTATTCTTATTTTTCCTTCTCTTTATTTTCTTTTCCTCTAAAAAAGTTTCTAAACATAGTGTTAGAGATTGATCGTTTATGGTGTTTATTCAAATTTTATAATTTGTTGAAAAATGTGTCTACGCCAGTTTCTCATTCAAAAAAGCCGAAAGATATATTAAGCTTCTCAACTTCAGCACATGCTATTTGTTTATTTTCCTCACTTTATATATAGAGATATTGTTACTTCTTGTCGTTTATTTTATTAAAACAGATTTTCTAAACCCTAAAAATATTCTTTGTTTCTTCTTCTTCTTTGATCTTCTTCATTTTAATTCATACGCTATTGACTTCTTAGAATCATGAATTGAAAAACAAAATAGATACAGTTGGGCAGTCAAAAATGACACCTTATACTGATCTTTTTCGACTTAAAAATGTCCAACATGATCAAATAATGTTAAAGAAAAAACAAGAATGATTAGCTCCTTTTGCAGGCAATATATACACACCTTCTTCTTCTTCCAAATTTTCCTGCTTGACCATAATAATAATAATAATAATAATAATAATAATAATAATAATAATAATAATAATAATAATAATTCAAGAACCTTTTTGTTGCATATGCCTATTCATTAATTATGCTTAATTTCTTTCCTTGTGACATATCACATACACTTGCTAAGACAAGGGTGGTAACCTATTTCACGACTACATTTGCTAAGTTCATGCAATTAATTTAATTAATAAAAACTATATACATTAATTTATCTGATATAGTGCATAATCAACATTAAACTCAAAAACCTGTATTTTTCTATTTTTATAAAAATTTATAATTTTAATGAGATTCTTTATTTTTTAAATAGATTTTATTTATATTTGTCAATTTATTTAGAACTTTAAAATATTATTTCTCTATTTAATTTTATATTTTTAAATATATTTTCTATTTAAATTATGATTATTTAATTCATTCCTACTAAATTAGGATGTAGAACTCTATAAATACCTATTGTATTTTTCATTATTTGCAAATTCTCTAATTTATTCAATAAAATTTCTTCTTATTCATAAAGTTGTCTTTGTTTTATTTTATCCAGATTCTAAATTGAATCTTATTTATTTTTTAAAATTTTAAATTAAATTTTGTTATTTTAAAGAGTTTAAATAAATTTTATTTAATTTTAAAGAATTCTAATCGTATACCAACCTTTTTTCACGCTATACGACACGTTATTATCCCTTCATAGATTATTATTTTTATCTTATTTTACTTAGTATCCCATATTTGTAGCCTATAACTCATCTTTTATCTTGTTTATTAATACTTAAAAATAGAGAGAAAAATTTAATGCT